>NC_044061.1:25966880-25969380 GCF_902167405.1 Gadus morhua | reverse complement strand
CCTCCTCCTCCTCTGCCTCTTCCCCCTCTACCTCCTCCTCCTTCTCCCCCTCCTCCTCCTTTGCCTCCCCTCCTCCTCCTCCGCCTCTTCCCCCTCCCACCTCTTCCTCCTCCTCCTGTTCTACAGACCCTGTGTCCCTACCTTTCGGTGGCGTGCAGTGTTCTGACCAGTTGGTCTGTCTCTACCCAGACAGACAGGGTAGAGGAGTCAGCCCCCCATCCCTCTCCTCCCCCTTCTTCCCCTCCTCCCCTCTCCAGCCCATGACACACGGTGGCACTTCTTTCGCTGATGTCATCGTTCCACAGCTCTGCGTGGATCGGGTGACCGTTTTATCTCCCTGCCCCCGCGGCTTCCATTTCCCCCACATTCTCATGTGCCCCGCCAGCTGAAACAGATCCGGCCCAATCAGGGGCCGACACAGGGGCCGACACAGGGGCCGACGGGGGCCGCTGGGCGGAACGCTGGGCGATCTCCGGCCCGATCGCTGGCCACTTTCCATGACATGTGTTGCGGGAACACGGAGGTCAGAGCTCCGGGTTCCAGAGCCGGTCTCTGGCCGGTGATAGCGGCGTCTCCCTTGCTCTCGCTCTTCATAGAACACAGAGTTCAGAGCAGCGTCCAAAAGAGAAGCGGAGACTTCTGATGTGGGCCAGGTGGCGTTTATAGGGCTGTATTCATGATGATGAGACATTCTGTGTCTGTGTGTGCCTGTGTGTGTTTGTGTGGTTGCATGCATGTGTGTGTATGTGCTTCTGTGTGTCTGTGCGTGTGCGTGCCCGTGTGAGTGTGTGTGTGTGTGGGTGTGTGCGTGTGTGTGTGTGCATGCGTGTGTGCGTATGTATGCGCATGTGCGTGTGTGCGTCCGTGTGCCTGTGTGCCCGTGTCTGTGCCTGTGTGCGCGTGCCTGCGTGTGTGTCACTGATTATGAGTTGGATGCGAGGGAGAGCGTTCCTCAGAACTAGCTCATTAGTGTCGCGGTGCCGTTGTCTTTTAGCGGGCCCGTCCTGCTGTGGCTTTTCCCCCTCCGCTCACTGGCAGAGCAACAAGAGACGCACGGCCTTCATGTGGCGGGCCTTTACTTTGTTTTCAATTACACAACATGATTTAGCTCCTCTGGCCAGTCGCGGCTGCGCCGCCGTGCGTCGTGTGTCCCGTCCGCGGCGTCTCCTGTGTTTGACCCGAGGCTGAGCTGACTGGGAGAAGCCTCCCCTGATGCGGGGGGTTCCTTCGTGCCTCAGCGGTGCCCACGCCGGGGAGGTCACCGTACCCCCGGACCCTGCAGCACTCTCCTGGGTCGGTCCTCCACCACAGCGCTGATGAAGCGCTGGAGGAAACGCACGCATCTCAATGATGGACAAGTCGTACCACAGATGAGGAAATGCTTCATCGTAATCATAAAATCAAATAAGATATGTTTTTTAATATTCCTTATAAAACTTTGTTTGTGTCGTGGCCACGCGAGACAAGAAGCCCTCTTTTCCTTAATGCGGGTGATTGTATTTGATGGACCCAATCCCCGTGGGTCCGACGACCCTGTGTGGAACGTTGACGAGACGAGTCTTCAATTTAATGTGTAAAATGGTTCTGACAGTGGGCTCTCCTGCCATCAACTAGCCTCTGGGGTATGCTCTGTCTCTCTCTCTCTCTCTCTCTCTCTCTCTCTCTCTCTCTCTCTCTCTCTCTCTCTCTCTCTCTTTCTCTCTCTCTCTCTCTCTCTCTCTCTCTCTCTCTCTCTCTATCTCTCTCTCTCGTTCTCGCTCTCTCTCTATCTCTCTTTCTCTCTCTCTCTCTCTCTGTCTGTCTCAGTCTATCTCACTCTCCCTCACTCTCTCTTTATCTCCCTCCCTCCCCCTTCCTCCCTCTTTCCTCCTGTCCTCTCTCATCCACAAACAAATCTCAGAGACGCTGGTTTTCTGGTTGTTTTCTTGCCGTGAGGGAGAAGCAGAAGCTGGTCTCTCTGACCCCTCCCCTCAGGGGGACCCTCCTGGTGAGCAGGGAGGCCTGGAGCGGAGTGGAGTGGAGCGGACTGGAGTGAGGCGGATCAGTGTGAGGCAGATTGGGAGTAGGAGAGCTGCAAACACGAGCGACACACTCCCCTCCGCCGGCACCCGAGTCCCGCCGCTGTTGTGCTATTATGGGCTGGATGTTATTAACCCCCCCACCCCCCCTTGTCCCCTCTTTGCACTGGGAAATATGCCCTGATTTCCATCGACCCGTCCTGAAATCAATGCTTTTAAAAAATCTTAAGACACCTTTTACTTAAAAGCAAAAGCATGCATTTTATGTTTTGACATGTCATATTGATCGGGGCAGTCAAAAGTTGCAGGAACAGGGAGGGAGGGGGGGAAGTGGTGGGAGGGGGGGTGTCTTGGGGGCTTCGTGACCCCTCTCTCTCTCTCTCTCTCTCTCTCTCTCTCTCTCTCTCTCTCTCTCTCCTCTCTCTCTCTCTCTCTCTCTCTCTCTCTCTCTCTCTCTCTCTCTCTCTCTCTCTCTCTCTCTC
>NC_044061.1:25960035-25966780 GCF_902167405.1 Gadus morhua | reverse complement strand
TCCCCTCCCCCTCCTCCTCCTCCTCCTCTGCCTCTTCCCCCTCTACCTCCTCCTCCTTCTCCCCCTCCTCCTCCTTTGCCTCCCCTCCTCCTCCTCCGCCTCTTCCCCCTCCCACCTCTTCCTCCTCCTCCTGTTCTACAGACCCTGTGTCCCTACCTTTCGGTGGCGTGCAGTGTTCTGACCAGTTGGTCTGTCTCTACCCAGACAGACAGGGTAGAGGAGTCAGCCCCCCATCCCTCTCCTCCCCCTTCTTCCCCTCCTCCCCTCTCCAGCCCATGACACACGGTGGCACTTCTTTCGCTGATGTCATCGTTCCACAGCTCTGCGTGGATCGGGTGACCGTTTTATCTCCCTGCCCCCGCGGCTTCCATTTCCCCCACATTCTCATGTGCCCCGCCAGCTGAAACAGATCCGGCCCAATCAGGGGCCGACACAGGGGCCGACACAGGGGCCGACGGGGGCCGCTGGGCGGAACGCTGGGCGATCTCCGGCCCGATCGCTGGCCACTTTCCATGACATGTGTTGCGGGAACACGGAGGTCAGAGCTCCGGGTTCCAGAGCCGGTCTCTGGCCGGTGATAGCGGCGTCTCCCTTGCTCTCGCTCTTCATAGAACACAGAGTTCAGAGCAGCGTCCAAAAGAGAAGCGGAGACTTCTGATGTGGGCCAGGTGGCGTTTATAGGGCTGTATTCATGATGATGAGACATTCTGTGTCTGTGTGTGCCTGTGTGTGTTTGTGTGGTTGCATGCATGTGTGTGTATGTGCTTCTGTGTGTCTGTGCGTGTGCGTGCCCGTGTGAGTGTGTGTGTGTGTGGGTGTGTGCGTGTGTGTGTGTGCATGCGTGTGTGCGTATGTATGCGCATGTGCGTGTGTGCGTCCGTGTGCCTGTGTGCCCGTGTCTGTGCCTGTGTGCGCGTGCCTGCGTGTGTGTCACTGATTATGAGTTGGATGCGAGGGAGAGCGTTCCTCAGAACTAGCTCATTAGTGTCGCGGTGCCGTTGTCTTTTAGCGGGCCCGTCCTGCTGTGGCTTTTCCCCCTCCGCTCACTGGCAGAGCAACAAGAGACGCACGGCCTTCATGTGGCGGGCCTTTACTTTGTTTTCAATTACACAACATGATTTAGCTCCTCTGGCCAGTCGCGGCTGCGCCGCCGTGCGTCGTGTGTCCCGTCCGCGGCGTCTCCTGTGTTTGACCCGAGGCTGAGCTGACTGGGAGAAGCCTCCCCTGATGCGGGGGGTTCCTTCGTGCCTCAGCGGTGCCCACGCCGGGGAGGTCACCGTACCCCCGGACCCTGCAGCACTCTCCTGGGTCGGTCCTCCACCACAGCGCTGATGAAGCGCTGGAGGAAACGCACGCATCTCAATGATGGACAAGTCGTACCACAGATGAGGAAATGCTTCATCGTAATCATAAAATCAAATAAGATATGTTTTTTAATATTCCTTATAAAACTTTGTTTGTGTCGTGGCCACGCGAGACAAGAAGCCCTCTTTTCCTTAATGCGGGTGATTGTATTTGATGGACCCAATCCCCGTGGGTCCGACGACCCTGTGTGGAACGTTGACGAGACGAGTCTTCAATTTAATGTGTAAAATGGTTCTGACAGTGGGCTCTCCTGCCATCAACTAGCCTCTGGGGTATGCTCTGTCTCTCTCTCTCTCTCTCTCTCTCTCTCTCTCTCTCTCTCTCTCTCTCTCTCTCTCTCTCTTTCTCTCTCTCTCTCTCTCTCTCTCTCTCTCTCTCTCTCTCTATCTCTCTCTCTCGTTCTCGCTCTCTCTCTATCTCTCTTTCTCTCTCTCTCTCTCTCTGTCTGTCTCAGTCTATCTCACTCTCCCTCACTCTCTCTTTATCTCCCTCCCTCCCCCTTCCTCCCTCTTTCCTCCTGTCCTCTCTCATCCACAAACAAATCTCAGAGACGCTGGTTTTCTGGTTGTTTTCTTGCCGTGAGGGAGAAGCAGAAGCTGGTCTCTCTGACCCCTCCCCTCAGGGGGACCCTCCTGGTGAGCAGGGAGGCCTGGAGCGGAGTGGAGTGGAGCGGACTGGAGTGAGGCGGATCAGTGTGAGGCAGATTGGGAGTAGGAGAGCTGCAAACACGAGCGACACACTCCCCTCCGCCGGCACCCGAGTCCCGCCGCTGTTGTGCTATTATGGGCTGGATGTTATTAACCCCCCCACCCCCCCTTGTCCCCTCTTTGCACTGGGAAATATGCCCTGATTTCCATCGACCCGTCCTGAAATCAATGCTTTTAAAAAATCTTAAGACACCTTTTACTTAAAAGCAAAAGCATGCATTTTATGTTTTGACATGTCATATTGATCGGGGCAGTCAAAAGTTGCAGGAACAGGGAGGGAGGGGGGGAAGTGGTGGGAGGGGGGGTGTCTTGGGGGCTTCGTGACCCCTCTCTCTCTCTCTCTCTCTCTCTCTCTCTCTCTCTCTCTCTCTCTCTCCCTCTCTCTCTCTCTCTCTCTCTCTCTCTCTCTCTCTCTCTCTCTCTCTCTCTCTCTCTCTCTCTCTCTCTCTCTCTCTCTCTCTCTCTCTCACTTTTTTCTCTGTCTCTCTGTCGTCTGACCATGTCTGGTAACACAGCCATCCTTAATGGCTTTCCTGCTCTCCATCTGCCTCCCACCCCCACCCCTCCCCCAACAACACTCAGCCCCCCCCCCCCCACACACACACACACACATACGCACACACACCATCGTGCTGCTCTTTCTGTCTCTTGTTCTCTCAGGAGCCCCCCCCCCGACACACACACACACACACACACACACTTCTCCCCGCTAATCAATAGCGGGAGCTCCCCAGCCCACACCCACGTCACTCACGTTTGGCTGGCTGATAAATTATGGATGTGGGCCTCTCACATCACATCTAAAATTTCTATTGTGTTTGTCAATGGCTGATCGATGCTTCACCTCGTCTCATCCTCAAAGGCTCGGCCGTCCCGCCCCTCCCTGTCTGCTTTCATCCCGCCTCTGCCTTCACCTGTGTTTTTTTGTTTGTTTATGATTTGGGGTTTTGCCGCGCTATGAAAGACGTTCCCCGGACCGGGGGCCTCTCTGGGGGCGAGGGAAACGCAGCGAGATGGAGCTATAGAACGAGGTGATGATCAAATACAGCGTCCAGCTCCCTGCTCCCCCCCCCCCCCCCCCCCTCCTCCTCTCCTCGCCCCTCGCCTCCTAACACGTCTCCTCCTCCTCGCTCCTTGCCCCCTTGTCCGTATCTTCCCGGTGTTTCCGCTGCTCAAAATGGCGTCAACATGTGTCAACATTTGGTGCGGGGTAAATATTCAGGTTTTGAAATCTCTGGCTTGTCGCCCAGTTTGTGGATCAGCACTCGTGTCTGATGAAACTACACACCTCGTCACCCCTCCATCCTCCCTCCTCCCTCTGACCTCCTCCTGCCTTCACCCACAGCCACACTCCCCTCACACACACACACACACACACACACACACACACACACACACACACACACACACACACACACACACACACACACATACATCATTGGGAGACAGTTACAACTCCATGATTATTGACAAGGAATTGCTCTCACTTGCAAACAAATGCTTGTTTGCAAGTGAGACATTTATTAAACTGTTCAGTGTCTTTCTTCCTCTCTTCCCTCTCCCTTTCCTTCTCTCTCTCTCTCTCTCTCTCTCTCTCTCTCTCTCTCTCTCTCTCTCTCTCTCTCTCTCTCTCTCTCTCTCTCTCTCTCTCTCTCTTTCTCTCTCTCTCTCTCACTCTCTCTCTCTCTCTCTCTCTCTCTCTCTCTCTCTCTCCCTCTCCCCCTCTCTCTCTCTCTCTCTCTCTCTCTCTCTCTCTCTCTCTCTCTCTCTCTCTCTCTCTCTCTCTCTCTCTCTCTCTCTTGCCGCTCATAAGCAGTATCCCTTCCTTTGGCCTCCAGGCCCTCTGTGCGTACAGTGGGGTCAACACGGTGTCGTTGATGTAATTTAAGAGGCGATGAACTTATCGCGGCGCAAGAGAGCTAGGGCTCTAAGCGCCATGTGTGAGTATGTGTGTATGCCTCTATACACACACACACACACACACACACACACACACACACACACACACACACATACACACCCAAACACACACGCCGCTCAGCTGCTGTCGGGGCTGGTGGGGGGTTGGTGGGGAGGGGAGTATGCAGCTCAATATGTGGACGCTCTTAGCCCCCTCTTCCCGTGACCACTTAACCCCTGACATGGCCTTTTAAGTGGAGGTCTGCTGTGTGTCTGCCAGCCTCCAGCCCGGCCTCATACCATTACCTTATGTTACACGCCGGCACGCCAGGTCCCGGGCCACGGCAAGAGGCAGGAAACTACTTAAGATAGATTGGGAGGAGAGGAGCAGTTGCACATTTTCTGCGTGTTTCGGTTCGCATAAGGGCGTTATCTTGACCTCCCAGCACGTCGACGATGGACGGATGTTACTTGTGTTAGCATATGCCGTTTTTGGGGATCTTCCGTTAGCATTAGCATTAGCTGGGAGATTAGTGAAAAGAAGTTGGGGTTGACATTTTCACTTCTTCAAACTGATATTATAATTATATCAAACATTTATGTTCATGTTGATAACATATTTTATCCAAATATAAATACTAGATATATAACTTGACTTGATTACTAAAGCAAAACATGAGCAATAAATAGTGTTCAGTATTATCCTTTTATCAATGATCGTATTAATTATTCAGTTTAGACTAAGGTGTAAATTGTTATATTTGTTTTACTCAAGAACATTTTAAGTTTTACTTTAGTAATTGTTTGTGTTAGATTGATGTAATACTAAAGGCCTTAGCTCTAAGGTCATTTCAATTAATAACAAAACATGATTCATTTTCTTTTCCTAGCCTGGAATTATTATTAGAAGTTGTTCTAGTAGTCATAGTATTCACACATACACACACGTCTGCACATCACCACACACAAACACACACACACACACACACACACACACACACACACACACACACACACACACACACGCGCGCACACACAGACACACACACACACACACACACACACACACACACACACACACACACACACACACACACACACACATATACAAACACACACACATACACACACACACACAAACACACACATGCGATCAATGCCCTGGACTCACACACACACACACACACACACACACACACACACACACACACACACACACACACACACACACACACACACACACACACACACACACACACACACACACACACACACACACACACACACACACACACACACACACATACACACACACACACACACACACACACACACACACACACATATAAGGTTATCACTGAGCATAGCACAGCTCGTTGTGCGTGAGTGTGTGATCTGCTCCCTGTCTGTCTTCACCTCCATCCACCAGCACAACCCCCACCATGTGCGTTGCAGTACCAACTCACACACACACACACACACACACACACACACACACACACACACACACACACACACACACACACACACACACACACACACACACACACACACACACACACACACACACACACACACACACCTCTGATGGACACAGTGCAGAGCTGCCGGGCAGGAAGAGGGCCTTCCAGGGTCAAAGCTTCTTATCTCCGCTGTGTTTGACCTTTCACACTGTTTGTCTGGAGGACCGACAACAGGAATATAGTTTTCTAGTAAGAATGTACTATTTGTGGAAACGAGTAGACGTGTCTCAGAGCAGATATCAATAATACAACGAGGTACATGTGTCAGTTCGCTGGGCGCTGTACTTTCGGAGGATCTGACCCATCCCGGCTTGTTTGTTTGCTCCTCGTTGTTGCTTGCTCTCGATGCCTTCAACCTTCCCTGTCTCTGTTCCCAAGCAGATATCCTCACACCGTCTGTACGACTCTATAACACCGCTCTGCTTTCCCCTCACTGTATCCTACCTTCCCTTCTCTTCAAGCCTCCCGATCTCTTTCCCCCTTTTCCTCCCCCTCCCTCTCTCTCTCTCTCTCTCTCTCTCTCTCTCTCTCCCTCTCTCTCTCTCTCCCTTTCCTCCACCTCCCTCATTCTCTCTCTCCCCCCCTTTGCCTCCATCTCCCCTCGTTCTCTCTCTCTCCACCTTTGCCTCCTCCTCCCTCGTTGTCTCTCTCTCTCTCTCTCTCTCTCTCTCCCCCTCCGCCCTCGGTCTCTCTCTCTCTCTCTCTCTCTCTCTCTCTCTCTCTCTCTCTCTCTCTCTCTCTCTCTCTCTCTCTCTCTCTCTCTCTCTCTCTCTGCCTCCACCTCTATCAATCTCTCTCTCCCCCCCTTTGCCTCCTCCTCCCCCGTTGTCTCTCTCTCTTCCCTCTCAAGCGGGTTTTAAGGCCTGTGTTTCGAGGGAGATCCGGTGTCATCTTTCCTGGATCCGTCCGTCTAGATTTGCCGCTGTGCTCGGCGCTTCGTCCTGATATGTGTGACAAACACAAATGCCTTTAAATTCCCCGAGCCCCGGCTCCTTACCCAGCTCATACCTTGTAATGCATTATTCACCCACACCCCCACCCTCCCTCTCCTCTCCCCCACCCACCCTCTCCTCTCCCCCACCCATCCTCTCCTCTCCCATCAGGGCTGGGACGCACACACACACACACACACACACATAGACACACACACACACACACACACACACACATAGACACACACACACACACACACATATTACGCACACACATATTACGCACACACACACACACACACACACACACACACACACA
>NC_044061.1:25940035-25952535 GCF_902167405.1 Gadus morhua | reverse complement strand
TGGGCAGACTGGCATCAGTCAAACCCACAGGCTGCCCCCGGGTCACGGCAAAGCTGGCACTTAGAGCTCCAACACACAGACAGCACACACATTATCCAGCTAATGACGGAATTACAGCGCTGACTCACCGTGTAGCGACATGTAAGCGCCGCGAGGATGGCGATAGATTACCGGCCGCAGAAAGCCGGCTACTTTCCCAGGAAAAGCAGCTGTCATTGAGGGAGAGAGAGAGAGGAAGGCGAAAAAAAAAAGACGAGGAGAGAGAGGTGGAGAGACATAAACGCTAAGCATGGAGGTTTTGGATGAGTGTAATTATGAGTCTATAAAACGCTCAATACTGTCATTATCATTGAGTCATGCGTCCTTACTGGAGAAAAGGCCTCTGTGTTTAGAGCGATGTGTCACTGTGCCCGGGGGGGAGATGGGTAGAGAGAGGCGAGGTTTACGCTGCACGGGAATAAGATAGATGGTGTGTCTGTGAAAGGCTGCACTGTCAATAAACATGAATGCCGTATCCAATAGGATGTAATGGATAGTGGTTAGTCAGAATGACTTTGGTGCACGTGTGTGTGTATCTATGATTTGTATATGTGTGAGTTTGAAATAAACATGTGTGTTGCTTAAGTGTCCACAATTGTGGTGTGTGTTTTGGTTTGTGTGTAGCTCTGTGTTTGTGTGTGTGTGTGTGTGTGTGTCTGCGTGTTCGAATGTGCATGTGTGTGTCTGTGTCTGCGTGCATGTGTACGTCTCCATGTGTTTGTGTGTCTGTGCTTGTGTATGTGCACGTGTGCATACGTATCCGTGTGTGTGTGTGTGCGAACGTGCATGTGCGTGCGTGTTTTTGTGAATGTGTGTGCGAACGTGCTTGTGTGTCTGTGTTTGTGTGATTATACATATCCCTGTTTGTGTGTGTGTGAATGTGTATGCGTGCATGCGTGTACGTATCCCTGTTTGTGTGTGTGCGTGCACCTTAAAGTGTCTGAAGCCTAATACCAACAAACTGCACTGCGAGACAGAGCAGAGCGACTGGAGGCCCCTGTGTTGCGGTGACTTTGAATAAACTCTGCGGTCGCTCTGTTTTCATACTCCACTTTCTGCGCCAAGCCTGAAAAGTTCATATTTTCAATGGCAACTGTGAGCGAGCCATAAATTCACAGGGTACTGTATTTTTATCTGCTTCACATAATGAAAGTTCCAGAGGACATAACAGTCCCAGGGAGGGTGGAGAGAGAGAGAGAGAGAGAGAGAGAGAGAGAGAGAGAGAGAGAGAGAGAGAGAGAGAGAGAGAGAGAGAGAGAGAGAGAGAGAGAGAGATACAGATACAGATACAGAGAGAGAAAGTGAGGGAAGGAGAGAGAGAGAGAGACAGAGAGAGAGGGAGAGAGAGAGAGAGAGAGAGAGAGAGAGAGAGAGAGAGAGAGAGAGAGAGAGAGAGAGTTTGTTGGTGGGTTGTGGTTTTGTGGACAAGAGGTGGGTGCAACTCCATTGAACATGTAACCATTTGGGAAAAGTAATGGTAACAAGCATTCACCCTGCTAGACTCCCTGCTACAAAATAAAAAGCGGCCCTTTGAACAAACAGTGTGCGCGATCCGCCCGCTGAAACCCAATCGAGCAGGGTCTGAATATTCTCAAGCAAAATGGCTCCAAGTTCAATTACACATTACAAGCAGCATGACAGTTTCCATTGTGCAATCCTCGCTCTAACAAGACTGAGCTAAATCGGCCGGGCAGCCCCGTTCACACTGGAGTCAGTGTGCCGAGACAGCAGGGAAGGGCCCGCGACAAGAGGCCCTCTTAACTATTCTATTATGGTAACACATACCTGTTGAGAGGCAGACACCTGAGAGCCAAGGCCAAGGGGCTACAGGTAACTAGTTACCCCTGCCCCCCCCCCCCCCCCCCCCCCCCCCCCCCCCCCCGCCTCTGCCTCTTCTGTACTTGACTGTTGTCAAACTGTTGTGGTTCTTATGCTTTTGTGTTGATTGTGGGAGCCAGAGTCAGGGGGAGATTATCTGCTGGTTCCTGTAGCCTTGGGCTTACTGCTTGTAATAGATACAAGGAGAAGCATTCCCCTTTTATCTGCGTCTCAGAGGGGGACAGGATGTCACCGTACGTAAACGATATAATACCGCTCTTTATAAATATCCCATAATCGTCGGTGGCGCTCCGTAGCTTTACGGCCAGCCAAGAGGGCCTGCGTGCGTGGGCTGTTTCCAGGGTGTAATTCACAGCTCATCCATGTAACCTCCGTTGCCGTCTCTGGCAGGAACAGCACAAAAACGAGAAGCCCCTTTTAGTTAGATCACTGGCTGCGGTGGAGGGGAATCTGGAACCAACCCTGTTAAAACGTGAAAACGTTCCCTCTTCAAACCACCATGACTGAGTAGATTAGGCCCCATCCGCAGGAAAACAATCTTATTTCCCGGAGACATTCGGGGCGTTTAATTCTAAAACAATGTTAGCTGCCGTGCTTAGCCGTCCTTTATTGCCTGCCGTTTTATTAGCATTCCGCGCGTGATTCGAACAAAGAGGATGAGGAGCGTCTCCGTGAAACGCGCTAAGATGCACAACAAATAGATTTACGTCGGGGGGTCTAATTGTTCCCCCAGATGGTTCTCCTCTCCGTGTCTACACCCATTAAAGCAGAGGAAGTACAGTGGTGCTTCCTGCGCGGGCGTCGTGTGGCCGTGTACAACGCCATGTTGTGTGTGGCGTGCCGCGGCTATATGCATATTTCATTTGGGACATGCATATTTTACAGCGTGGTTCACGGCGCGCCGTGTGGCTTTGTTTCGCGGGACGCGGGGACGCGGTTGGGAAGATGGAGGTGGCCTCCACGGGAGACCTGTTTGAGCATCCAGTTTGGATCAAGGACCTCAATAAAAGCCTCAAGGCCGCCACACATGTTGGTTTGCGTTTCATAATGCATAGAACACAATATGGCAGAGTTTTTATGTGGTCATGTATAGCCTGCTTTACATAAGTTCAACTTTTTCGTACAGAATGGGTAACAATAACTGTCTGTCTTTTCCGCTGTTACTGTGGGGCGAATTTCATAGAGAATAATCACGCAGTGTTCCACACAACGAGATGCCGCGGCAGACTAAACAAGACCCGGGCTTCACCTAATGTGTGCTTGTGCAGCAAACAAGGCTGTGTGTAGTAATTTCTCCTGTAGAAGCCCTGCACTCTTCATTGCGTTGTGGTTTAACAACTGATTACACTGTGCCCGAGAAATGTTAATGGCTGTGTTCACCAGCAACATCATATCCAGACACAATTAAAAAGCACAAGCTAGTGTGAGCCTGTGTTTTGTGTTAATGACTAGTTTGGGTGAAAAGTGAGATGGAGCTAGTTGGAGAGAGAGAGGGAGAGGGAGAGAGAGAGAGAGAGAGAGAGAGAGAGAGAGAGAGAGAGAGAGAGAGAGAGAGAGAGAGAGAGAGAGAGAGAGGGAGAGAGGGCGTGGGGCGAGAGAGAGACAGAGAGAGAGAGAGAGAGAGAGAGAGAGAGAGAGAGAGAGAGAGGGACAGAGAGAGGGAGAGAGGGCGTGGGGAGAGAGAGAGAGAGAGAGAGAGAGAGAGAGAGAGAGAGAGAGAGAGAGAGAGAGAGAGAGAGAGAGAGAAAGAGAAAGAGAGAGAGGTAGAGAGAGAGAGAGACAGAGAGAGAGAGAGCGAGAGAGAGTGTGAGAGGATACAACTACGTGTCACCTGCACTCAGCAGAGTAAAGAATGGCAGCACTTGAAAGCGGAGTCCGACTGGAAACAGGAGAATTGCGCGGCCAATGGGCAAACTATGGGCTGTTGTGTCAGGCACCCACCCCCCCCCCCCCACCCTCCCTCCCAGTCACCCTCCCAGTCGGCCAGCCTAGCCGCCGCCAACACCACCACCACCACCACCAGCACCACCACCACCACTCAAGTGCATCCCCTCGGAACATTCCAGACCCCTCACCTCAAATAGTGCGGAGCAGCGAGTCGCGGCGAGCCGGGACCACCGCCGCGACTTCAACCGTATCGCTAACATCTAATGGCCACCGCGGCTGCTCTGGGACCCCTGCTCTGGGGCTCCTCCTGGCCTCCTCCCGGGCTCCTGGGCTCCTGGTTCATCCAGAGATGCAGAGGCGGACGGAATGCGCTTCTCTCCCATTCACCTCCAGCCATGGTCAAGAACGGAGCCGGAGGTTGACGTTGACTTGAGTGGAAACACGGACGTTTGAAGTGAGCACACAGCCGGTGTCAGGTCGGTCAATGTGGATGATTGACAGGAGGAGAGAGTGGGTGTCACTGATTAGTCAATGACAAGGCGTGAGTGTTGCACGGGTTTGGTTCTTGACAGGGAAAGGCCGCAAAACACTTTTTTCTTTTTGCACAAATTCCGTTCCTTGCAAACACATCTTTTATGAAATATATTTAGACGCAACATCCGTCTTAACATGACCTTTCTGCAACGTGATGGATGTAAAAGGTGTTTAAGTTTCACGGTGTGCGTTCACCAATTATAAGCTCACGGTTCCGTTCTTGAATTGAGATGTTTCCCACTCCTCATCATCGCATTGCCAATACATCTCAAAATGTCTCCCGGCTCCGAGACTCAACACGCGATGACTTATCAGAGATGATTGTATTCGCATACCTAAGCGTGCACAAACCAACACAAGACCCAGTGGTATTATACACAGTATCAGTGGGTTGACGAGGAACGGTTATATGAGAGGAGATATGGGCGAGGAATGAAGACGGTAGGTACATTGTCTGTATTCAGCATGGATCCGCATGGACTCAGGCGCTGTGTATTATCTTACAGTTATATTGAGGTATTTTATTGCCTACGGTTAAAACGTGACACAACAAGAATAAAAAATAGATGCTTCGCTGCTCTTAAAACAACTTTTCACATTCAGGGGGGTAGGGGCGGGGATCACATATCGTGTTTGTCTGTTGCCAAAACACCAAGTGTCTCAAACGCTTCCAAGATTACAGCCCCAGATAGCTCACCTTATCCATCTGTCAGCGGGCAAAGTTATCTTTCCTTGTCTAAGTCACTCAGAGTCAAATGTGTAATCTAGGGAGAAAAAGAGAACGAGGAGCGAGAGACAGACAGAGACAAATAGAGAAGGAAAGACTAAGAGAGGGAAATGAATGGAGTGAGAGAGTGAGACAGAGAGAGAGAGAGAGAGAGAGAGAGAGAGAGAGAGAGAGAGAGAGAGAGAGAGAGAGAGGGAGAGAGAGAGAGAGAGAGAGAGAGAGAGAGAGAGAGAGAGAGAGAGAGAGAGAGGAGAGAGAGAGAGAGAGAGAGAGAGAGAGAGAGAGAGAGAGAGAGAGAGAGAGAGAGAGAGAGAGAGAGAGAGAGAGAGAGTGAGAGACCGAGAGAGAGAGAGCGAAAGACAGAGAGGGAGAGAGAGAGGGAGAGAGAGAGAGAGAGAGAGAGAGAGAGAGAGAGAGAGAGAGAGAGAGAGAGAGAGAGAGAGAGAGAGAGAAAGAGAGAGAGAGAGAGAGAAAGAAGACAGAGAGGGAGACAGAGAGAGAGAGAGAGAGAGAGAGAGAGAGAGAGAGAGAGAGAGAGAGAGAGAGAGAGAGACAGAGAGAGCGAAAGACAGAGAGGGAGAGAGGGAGAGAGAGAGAGAGAGAGAGAGAGAGAGAAACGTAAGGAGTCTAAAAGCCAAGCAAAGAGTCCTGTTATAACCCTCTTGCATCATTCCCTTCGTGCCTCCTCCATCGCGGGCATGCCGTCATTGCTGTCTGAATGCATCAAATTAGATTACATTGAATATCAATTAATCATACTTCTACACTCGGTCATTATGACTCTAGCAGCGCGCCTCGGCAGGCCACAGAAATCCTGTTTTCCACAAGCAGAAGGGCTTAGGTGCATTTAGAAGAGGTACACGTGTAACTAAATGAGTGTGTTATGCAGGGTGTGGCGAAGGGAAAAGTAAGTTCATAGTTGTCGAATGTGAATACTCCGAACAGTGGTGGAGACAACACAGTTTTTCTAGTGATGTGTTCCTCACGTTGATGAATAAATTATACCAGGTTGCTATAAAGATGTAATTCATATTATGATTCACACATTTTAAAGCAACACCATGACTATCAAGTGGTAATATATTTTTGCATTTTAAATACATTAATACTGTCTTCAAACCAGACATTCTAAACCATGTGCTGGGACTGTTTTCCAGTCTTCGGGGAGTTACGATACACCGTCTCGTACCAGACCAATGTGTTTTCTGGGGAAGAGAGAGAGAGAAATGATGCAGGAAAGTTCAGCAGATGCCAAGTGTTACTCACCAGCCAGCAGAGGTTTATTAAATGGTGTTAGGAGGAGATCCAGAGAGAGAAATCCCAGAGCCAGAGTTTATGTCTAATTGAAGGTTTCTTGAGTTGTTTTAGCACATGGTAAGACCACAACGCTCTGGAAGACAAACTGTGTGTGCTCAGTTTTTTCTCCTTTTTTTCATCCTTCTGAGGACTAAAGTGTCCTCTGTGTGTCACCATCACAGAGAGAGAGGTCCTTGAAACAAGGTCAAAAACTTTACCATTCTGTCGATGACCAGGTACTTACAAATCATAAGTATTGATCATGGCAAAGATCACGCTGAATGTGGGGCAGACAGTAAAATCATATCCACTTAGTCCTAATAGCCATTGCTATTAAAGCAATTATGCACACAAACTAAGACTGTCTAATTGTTCGCATATTCTGTAGTCTATATATCTTTTTTTTCGTCTTTAGCTTTTTTATTCTTGCCATTCCAATAATGAATCAAGGTTCTAGTCGCTATCGACTGACTTCAGGTGGAACCCTTCTTGGAGGTTGGCCCCTTATCAACCGCGGCCCCATTGCCTTGTGGGTAAGAGCGATCGAGTCAATGAGCTAATGTGTTTGAGGTTTTTATATGTGTGTATCAATACTCAACATATTTACTAATGATAGTCCGGGCATCAAATGGCGACCCGCTAATGAATTCAGTGCATTTGTGAGAGCTGCTCCCCAGGTCAAGGACTAAAAGGAATCTACATATCGTCCTTCAATAGTCATTTGTTATTTAAATAAGGACGCAACCAAATCTCCTTATCATTATAGAAGGAAAATAAATGTATCACCTGGTGGTTAAAGTGGTTAATGCAAATGAGAAATTTTGTACATTGTCGTTAGAATGTCTACCCGCTTACTGAGATTACCTTGTGATGAAGATGCTTTATAGAAGTAGGTGGCATCCTTTGCAGGGAAAGTGGTGCAGTTTATTGTGCAGGTTTTGCACAATAACCACTCCTGTTGAAATAAACAGATGCACTTCACATGCACAATGCTTTCCTGTGAATGTGCCTCATAGCTCCTCTCCATAGGCCTGAGTCAAGCAGCGCTGCAGATAGGAACAGCTCATTTGTTGATCGCAGAGAACTGAGCATCTGCTTTCCTATGTGGTGAGAAACCTCCCAGTTGGGCATCTAAAGTAGGCTGAGGCGAAACCATGACCCGCAAGCTTGTAAACATCATCAAACCTAAGTTTCCCTGACGCGCGAGCACACAGTGTTCCTGACCAATGCCGGTGCAGCGTGAGTGTATGCTAGATGATATGGTGGTGTGTCATTCATTTAGATTCCAGACTTCCCGCAGGCTACAGACAGTATGATTATAATCTGGGATGCAGCAGTCCTGCAATGTGATAGCAGAACTTCTGACCCAGCAGTCCTACTATGATATAGCAGAACTCTGACCAAGCAGTCATACTGGGTTACAGCAGAACCTCTGATCCAGCAGTCCTACTGTGTTACAGCAGAACTTATTCTCTTCTACTAAAGAGAAAATCCTTTTCATGAGATCAAATTTTAATAATTGTATTTTACAGTAGACTGTCTACACAATGTTGATTTAGAACCTTCACAGACACTTTATTAAAGTTTGCTACTGCTTGCAGGGTTTGGGATCGCCAATCACGCTACTTCCATGAGAGAATCTCACTTTTATCGTCCTGGGTAACCCATTTTAACTTACAGCCTCCTGGTCAATGAGGCTATCCCGGTCACAACGCCCAAGCTTCACTGTTTTATCACTCAGAAGGCGAGGGAGAGAAGGACTTGGGAAAGTGCATTAAAATAACTTTAACTGGTCGCTGGGAACACTTGATGTTAAACATACTGCAGGCGAGGTTAACGCAGGCCGCTGTAAAGGCCTCTTATAGCTTCTAAATTTAAGTCCTCAAACTCAAGCCCTCACCATGATACACGGCTGAGTTACATGCACGGTATTTGAGGGAAACACAGGGCGTGTCCTCGCATCGCACACACTGCTCACTCATGCATTATGCATATTAGAAAGGGCTGGCTTTCTCTGAATGTCTTAATTCTTATGTCATCAAACTCTTTCATTATCTAATGTCGACTCCCTCGCGATGCACATTCCGCAGCAGATGCAGGGGCTATAATTGCTTTTATTGGTTTATGGCGCGCGAGAGAGAGGCCTTTGATGTATTTAAGGGAGCAACCTAATGAATCAGTTAATGCAGAAGCAGCCTATCATGGGAGTAGATCTCAATGGGAAACTGGGTTGCGGCGGTGGTGGTGGTTGTGGTGGTGGTGAGGGAGGGTGGTGAGGGAGGGTGGGGAGGGGGGGAAGGGGGGGGTTGCTGCAACAATGCATTCTTTAGTTGCCGGTGATGGTGAACAAGCAGGACTTAATCAAGCACAATTGGCCAGAGAGAAGGGGCTGTGAAGGCATGGGGTGTAATCAAGTGTAAACATCCTATACAATGCGGGAAGACGAGATGGGTGACCCCTGGGGGGGGGGGGGGGGTATTATCAAATATGCAGGAGTGCTTTTGACCCCATAGCGACCGCACTGACTAACACACAAGTACCAATGCATACACACACATACACACAAACGCACACACATGTATGCACACACACACACGCATATACGCGAGGGGTCGTTAATCATCGTTTGGACTGAGTGTTGAAGCCGCCATGTTTGATAGAAATAGCGGCATACTCCACTAATGCACCGCGTTCCCGCCCTTCCTCCGTCCGCCGTGTATACACGGTTATAATTTATTGACGCGCCGTGCAGATTGGTGTTGTTGTTTTATTGTTTCGGCCGTCGTTATCGCCGGTCACGTTTCGGCGCGCTGCGTGTGTGTCTCCGGGGACGCTGTTTGGAAGGTCTGAAGCACGGTGGTCAGGAGCGGACTGGGAAACTCCCAGGGGGGTGGGGTAAGCTGGTGGTGGGGCTGTTGGTGATGGTGCTGGTGTTGGTGGAGGTGGTGGTGCTGGTGGGAAGGGGTGGAGGCGGGCGGTCTGGATCCAGTTACCACTGGCTTTTCACATAAAGTGATCAGAGGCTGAGAGTTGAGCGCATGTGTCCGTCACAGCGGGCTCACTTGCTATTCCCACTTTAACCTCTTATTAAACTGTCCATTGTGCTCCCAGCACCAGCACTCCTCGGCCCATGTCTCCCTCCTCCCCACAGCACATGGCAATCAGGGGGGGGGGGGCGGTGTTACCAGGGCTGATGGCAACACTGTCTCATTCCTGCAGTCTCTGTCGTGGAAGGGAGGGGCCGTAAGTCGCACAGACCGAAAGGGAAAGAAGTATATACTACAACCGTTTGATGAGCAGAAGGGCAATAAATTCATTAATCATCATTTTATGCCTCATCAAACTCTTTGCCAGACCCTCCATGGGAGTTACACAAATTAGCCACTGAAAAAAGCAGTCATTTCAGAAGGGCTAGGTAAGTGCTTTTTGATTGCCTTCCTGAACAATGCTTCCCCTGACAAGCTAATAAATCAGATCCATCTATACTTAAAGTGCAGCTCCTCAGAACAACAGCTCCCAATCGAGGCTCCCGGGACAAAAGGGGCTGGATGTTGGGGACAAGGGGCTCCACTACGGCCACAGAGTCTTTCACACGTTGGTTTTCTGTCCCGGGGTCTCATTCAGACACTGGGAGGCCCGGCTACAGGAACCATTGATAACTAATAAATAATATTGTGCTGCTCTGTTCCGCTGGCAAGAAGAGCTTCTTCTGTTTCCTCATTGGATCAACGTAATCATGTTGGATTCACCATGATTTCTTTAATAAATATATACACAAATATATATATATATATATATATATATATATATATATATATATATATATATATATATATATATATATATATATATAAATATATATGTATTAAATAAAATAATAATAAATATCAATGTGTAGATCAATATGTCAACATGTATATCCATCTATCTATAGATCAATGTGTCAATATATATCAATGCAACTATATTCCAATATTTATACCAATATATATATATACATGCATATATAATATTCTGGAGCCATATTCCTGTTTGCAGTTCAGAGCTTCGGGCCAAGGCCTGGCGTGGCTGGCATGCGATGCCTTCCTACCCCAGCGATCATATCCTTCTCCGCAGATGGTGATTCCATGCTAGACTAACAAATCATCCATCAGACTGGAAATAGTCTCTTTTATTGAAAATGAGGTTAATAGATGATTTGAGCCCAGTCTGCGGCTGGCGACGCTAGCCTGCTAAAGGTATTAGCGGCTAACCGTCATTGCATTAGCTGTGAGGATGGGCTGCAGGAAGGGGTCCCAGTGTGAATACCCAGGGGTGGTGGTGGGGGGTCAGCTGTGGTCTTTATCTGTTTAAAGTCCGTCTCTGATGGGATTACCTGAAGGGGTTGGCTGTGACCCACCACAGACATCTCACGCCTGCTGGCATGGGGTAACAGCTATGCATTCAGTTTGGTATTATTTATTTTAGATTAATAAAATTGTATAGACATTGTTTCATTCTTGGGACAGAAAACATGCCTGTGAAAGTGTGTTTCTCTTGTACGTGTTTGTGTTTGAATGTGCAGCCCACTTAATCAGTTTAATGAATGACGGCAAAACAAACAGGAAACAACAGCGCCCTTTATACCCAAACAAGAGCACGGAGCATTGTGATTGGATAACTCCCAGGTTGCATCACTATCAGGCCAAAGCCATTCGATTGACGCAGAAGGCCCGCCTTCTTCTTCTCATTGGTTAAGGCCTGGAGCCCGACAGCTCCTCTCCTCCCTGTTTACATTGTCAAACATCTAAGAATGCTAAAAACTGAAAGTAGGTTGAGAGTATCAAAAGCTAAGGGTTCAGAGCAGTGTAAGCAAAGCAGCAATGAGGAGAGCTCCGTTTGTTTTCAGAACTGGTTTGGGGAGGTAACGTATCTTAGTTGTGCGTAATCGTGTGTTTACATGTCTGTGTGATTATATGTGTGTGAGCCCATGTATATGTGTGTGTGTGTGTGTGTGTGTGTGTGTGTGTGTGCACATTTGTGCATGTGTGTGTGTGTCCGTGGATGCATGTGAGTGTGTATGCTTGTGTGTTTGCATGTATGCATGTGCGGTGTGTGTGTGTGTGTGTGTGTGTGTGTGTGTGTGTGTGTGTGCGTGTGCGTGTGCGTGTGCGTGTGCGTGTATGTGTGTGTGTGTGTGTGTGTGTGTTTGCGCGCATGTATGCATCTGCGCGTGGATATGTGTGGTTGTGTGTTGGGGGGGTGGGGGGGTGGGAGAGAGAGAGAGTGTGTGTCTGTGTGTCGGGGGGTGTGAGAGAGAGAGAGTGTGTGTGTGTGTGTGCAGGCATCATAGCGGTCATTAGGGCAGATATCTGTGTGGTAATGGGGAGCAGATGTCGAGAAGAAAGGAATCATTTAAAAAGGCCAAATGTAAATAAACAGCTCCAGGGCCCCGCCCCCTCGCTGGACCCTGTGAAGTCACCGAGAGCAAACACTGCATCAATCTTCATCACAGCCATTAAGATTGGAATATCAGAGCAGCTTATCTTGCAGCGTTATCTTCTTCTTCTGGGGTTTCTAACTTCTTCCACTGAACGACAATTATTAATATGCCGTATCAATCACGTGGTGCGTATTTACTTTTCACACCCCCAGCCTGGTGACACAGTAGGGGGGGGGGGGGGGGGGGGCTGGGATGGGGGGAGGGGCTTAGCTGGGCAATATACAAGGAAATACATACTTGGTTTAAAAAATGTTTTGGGAATTAAAGTTTTGTATTGTTATGTTTTTGTGTTGTTATTTTTGTTTACATGCATATTTGTTGTAAGGTCATTTTGTTTTTAGCACCAGGAATAATCTAATTCTAGTGTGTGTGTGTGTGTGTGTGTGTGTCAGAGGGAGAGAGAGAGAGAGAGCGAGAGGAAGGAATAGTTTGTCCCTTGTTTTGGAAAACATAGTTTTCGCAGAGATTGCTCCATAACGTTCTGCAATCTTCTGCAGGAATATTGGTCAATGAACAGCCCAGGAATCACAGAACACACACTTGGGAGTGTGTGTGTGTGTGTGTGTGTGTGTGTGTGTGTGTGTGTGTGTGTGTGTGTGTGTGTGTGTGTGTGTGTGTGTGTGTGTGTGTGTGTGTGTGTGTGTGTGTGTGTGTGTGTGTGCGTGTGTGAGTGAGTGTGCGAGTTTGTGTGCGTGT
>NC_044061.1:25930035-25935035 GCF_902167405.1 Gadus morhua | reverse complement strand
GAGATCTACCTGCTGCGTCTGGCCTCTGACTCTGTGGCTCTCCCTGACCAGCGCCTCTGCTCTACTTAACACAGTCTGGTGGTTTAATCCGTTCAGGTGGGCCCCGGGCCCCCCCGAGCCGGGGCCCTGGTTACTGTGCAGGTGTCCAAAGCCGCCATAGTTCGTGTAGCCGGGGTAGAAGGGGGACGTGTAGTACAGGGGCCTCGACAGCACGGTGCTGCTGTTGGGGAGGTGGCAGTGCGGGGACGAGCGCGAGGGGGGCGACGCGTCTGCGCCGTGGCCCAACGGCAACGGCAGTGGCTCGCTGCTGCCCTTACACCTGTCCGACGACGTGGCGATCTCCGCCAGCGACCACAGTTTGGGCTTCGGCGCCGACGGGAGCGAGTGAATCACCGACGTCACGTTACTGTTCACCGGGCCCGTGGGCCCCACGTGGTGCGAGTCTGCGGGTTTGTCGCGCTGCTCCGCGTGTGGCAGTTCGGTTCCCCGGGGAGGCGCGGCAGAAGGAGAGGAGGTGGTGGGTTTGGCTAGGGTGTGATCAGACAGCAGCAGATCCGTCCGCTCGTCCTGCTCTTTTAATTCCGAGTCGCTGAGGAGGGGATCCATGTCTCTAGTGCCGTGCGTCTCTTCCTTGAAGCGGTCGCACGCCTGCAGGTCCCCTGGGTGCAGCGATTTATGATCTGCGATGGAGGGAAAAACACGGAGGTTGTGAGTCCAAGTCCAGAGATAATGTATTATGAAGGCCTCGGATAACAAAAGCAGCTCGGACATATGTTCGTGGTTTGAGTGTACAAATATATTTTCAGCATTAAAACATTAACATAACAATAGGCCCGATAATAGGTGTTTAATAATGGACCCCAAAGCTTACACCATGCACACACCCTGTAAAAACCGGGTGTGTGGAATATTAATGGTCATAAAATGGTAATAATTATCATTAGCCAAACAGCAATTCACCAGCTGTATCCTTATTATGCAGTTCAAGATAAATTGACTGCTAAACACTGTGCGTCACCAGCAAATCCAGCCCGTGAGAAGTCAAACGAGGGGAGTTCAAGGTGATTATTATTTAAAGCAATTGTCCCATTATAAATAATAAACCACCATTAACCAGCAATCAATTTCGCCCCCTGAGTGGAAACGACTGCCATGAAAAATGGATGATTTTCTCGTATGCGCGCTAACCTGACTCGGTGTCAGTGGAGTCCCCCTTGTCGCTCGGCTTGTTGGGCTCATCATCGTCGTTCTTCTCCAGATCGATGTTCTCGTCCTCGTCCTCATCCTCGCTGCGGTTCCTGGGGGTCCAGGTCATCTTGTTCTCCTTCTTTAGCCTCCTCCTGGCGTTGGCGAACCAGGTGGACACCTGCGTGAGGGTCATCTTGGTGATGATGGCCAGCATGATTTTCTCGCCCTTGGTGGGGTAGGGGTTCTTGCGGTGCTCGTTCAGCCAGGCCTTCAGGGTAGCGGTGGCGTCCCGGGTAGCGTTCTTCCGGTAGGCCGGGTCCCCGTACGGGTAGGAGCCCAGGGGGGCCGCGTAGGGGTGATAGCCTATCGAACCGGCCATGCCCGTGGTGTGGTCGTACGGAGAACCCTGGAGAATCAGGCGAGAAATAAGCTTGTTATAAAAGTACAGAAAATGTTTGACTTTTGACTGCTTCAAAGCCACTTTGATGCGCACACACACACACACACACACACACACACACACACACACACACACACACACACACACACACACACACACACACACACACACACACACACGCGCGCGCGCGCGCGCGCGCGCAAACACGCACACACATGCACGCGCGCGCGAACACACACGCGAACGCACAATAACGCACATGCATGCACACACACTGGCACGTGCACGAACACACGGGCGCGGATTCACGCGCATGCGCGTATATAAACTCACACACACACACAAGCATACACACACACAGACGCACACACACACACACACACACACACACACACACACACACACACACACACACACACACACACACACACACACACACACACACAGGCCTAAAAAATACATAATTCGCTATTTTGTAAATTTGGTAATAAAAGGTAATTATAATAAACGTAAAGTTCGTTTGTGGGCCGGCAACGATTCCAAATTGTTGACGCCAGGCGACTGTATTCTGATAATTATTTAAACCATAAGGGGGCAGTTATTGAAGTGGCGTTAAATTGACCTAATTTTCATCCGGAATATCATTATCATGCTGCTCCTCTCCAGAACTATGAGGTCTGTTCGGTGTTTCTTGGGCTGTAATTATTTCCTAAAGTCTGCTCATTTTGTAAACCGTTGGTGTCCAGCTCACGGAATCTGTCCGTATTAAATCGTCTCTTTCAATGTCGGATAATAAAGTTTTAAAACAACATTCAGGCCTTAAAAACAACAAAACCGTTTACAGGCAATTCCCTTAAATACTGCGACATCGTAGCCTACACCCATTTTGTAAAATATGATTTATTTGGCAATTAAATAGAATAACATAAACCGTTCGTCAAACGAGCGGACACGCATTAATTGTGTATTTAATTGTACGCAACTGTCTTACACTGACGCAAATAAAACATCCTAAATAGTTGAGATAACACTGGCGGGTCAACGCGTTAATCCAGACCTCAGATCGGTTGAACGGTGATTAAATGAACAATAATCCACTCACCACATAGGAGGAGAAGGTCGCCGCTGCGGCCGCCGCGTCCGCCGCGTACGGCAGGTGGGACCCGTAGCTGGGCGACGCGCCGGTGAAGGCGGTGGACCCGGCGTAGGGCGCGAAGGCGGACCCGCTCGAGGACCGCCCGAGCTCCTCGGTCCTTGGTCCCGAGATCACGCCCGCGCTGTACGCCGGGCACGAGTACAGCGCCAGAGAAGCGGATGGCTGGTACAAGTAGCCCTGAGGATACGCCATGCTGGAACCCCGAGACAAGTCAAGGCGAAGCAGACGACTGGAGCACTTTTCCCTTGTTATTCTCTCAGTGGAAGCAGCTCATAGAGGCTGTGACCAGCAGACCGCGGTCTGTCCCCGACTACCGAACAACTATGGAGCAGGAATACAACTGCGCAGAGAAGTCCTCCTCATGCACTCTCTCACTTCGGCCGCTGCCGGCAGCCTCTGAGCGCCAGGTTTCTCTTCCTCCTCGGCGCGTCGCTTTCCGGCCGTTCCTGATATCTGAGTCTCGGCTCGGAGGCTCTCATGCCATGCAGCACAAGTTTTTTTTTTTACCGTCGGACGAGGGGGCTTTGCTCGGGAAAACGTCCTGCCAAGATGCTAAGTTGGAAATTGAGGATTCTGACGCCCTACTACGCGGCCGACGCTCCTCCTTCCGGGGGTGGAGGCATCGAGGGAAAGGCGAGCTTATAGCCGGGGAACCACAGCCCTGCCTAAATCGATCCTCTCTCTCTCTCGCTCTCTCTCTTTCCCTCGCGCAACCCCCCCCCCCCCCCCCTTCTTCTCCCCCCCCCCCCCCCCCCCGTTCCCTCTCTAACTCTTCCCCCCCTCTTTTTTCTCTCTCCCCCCCTCTCTCTCCTACTCATTTCTCTCTCTCTCTCTCTCTCTCTCTCTCTCTCTCTCTCTCTCTCTCTCTCTCTCTCTCTCTCTCTCTCTCTCTCTCTCTCTCTCTCTCTCTCTCTCTCTCTCTCTCTCTCTCTCTCTCTCTCTCTCCCCCCTCTCTCTCTCTCTCTCTCTCTCTCTCTCTCTCTCTCTCTCTCTCTCTCTCTCTCTCTCTCTCTCTCTCTCTCTCTCTCTCTCTCTCTCTCTCTCTCTCTCTCTCTCTCTGTTTATTCTCCATCCTCCCATTTGACTAACAATCCCTCTCTAGCTCTTTCTCTTTTTTTCCGCCGGCCGGCTCTTCGCTGCAGTGTGTCTGAAGTGTCCCGCTGGAAGGTGATATCATGCGAGTCAGTAGCTCAACTCCAACTTCTTTATTTTTCTAAATACGAAGCCGACACTTTCACACCTGATCAATAACAAACGGGGCTGCCGTGCGCCGGGGAAGGCTCGCCCGGTTACCGGCAGCGGGAGAATAATGCACTTGACGCTACTTTGCGCTTTCTTTCGTCAATGCCAATTTCTTGTTCGAGCGCAAAATCATTGTGCCTCAAAAACAACTGAGTGATTTTGTGATTTTCTTGCGCACACTTTGTAAGAGGGGAGAGCGAGGGGAGCGAGAGGCGACGAGTTTCGAATGGATTACCATTGGCACGTCGACTTTACGCACGGCGCGTTTGGTATTGGTAAGAAAATGGCAATTTAAAAAGTAGGCGGAAAGTAAATTGAAGCGGATCTCCAAAAACACACGTGACACATTTTGTATAATTCCTCCATGAGAAGATGAATACATAAAATGATCTCGGCAGTCTGATATCGTGCACATCTATTTTTTTTGTAGCGGAGGTATTTGTGGCGGCCGCGTAATAGTTTTTGCAATGTATCCTAGAATAAAACGGCTAGATAAACATTCCCAGAAAGTCATAAAGCCTCAAGCCAAGGCAGATTAGTAGCATATGAACGACTCCAAATCCGCGAGTGTAATCTCAGTTGATCCTATCAGATACATTTCTGCGCCGAAATAGAGGTAGCTCAGATTTATTTAATATTGCAGGCTTATCAGTCACATAACCCACTTCTCCATTCAAAGGCAGAGGAGGAACTTGACACTAAGATTGCATCAAAAAATAAAGTTGTAGGCCTTCTTTACAAATGTGTTCTAATTATATTATTATTATTATAATTATTATTATTATTGTAATAATAATAATAACAATAATAACAATAATAATAATAATAATAAAAATAATAAATATTTCATCATAACAATCATAACAATCAGAATAATATTGCATCAAGATCATCATCGTCAATAATTATGATAATAGGCCTACTCGTTATCACTATTAACCCTATTTTATTATCATAAAATGCTGAACATTATAAAAAAATATTTAAATGTATGTATTTACTTATTAATTCCAA
>NC_044061.1:25912535-25925035 GCF_902167405.1 Gadus morhua | reverse complement strand
TGATGCCGTCTCCCCTTACCTTTGTAGTCCTGGCAGCCATGTTTCATAAACACTGAACGGGAAACATCCTCAGAGTTAGAAATGTAGATGGCCGCCCCGGAACCCGCGCGTTGTGCATTCTGCACATGCCCAGTGGCGCTCTCCCTCTTCCCCTAATGCCGCTAAGGGGTTGAGTTGTGTCCGCCGTGCCATTGCAAAATTATAACATCGTCTAATCGGCTCGTCTTTAGTCTGGGTGTGACGCTGATACGGCCACTTCAGCATGGCCCATATATCTCTCTTTGTCTCACACTGTTTTAGTGCACTACTACAACCGAGTGCACCTAGTCAGGTGGTCCCGTACCGCTGCTGAATGTGACTGAAACCCCCTGAACACAGGAGCTGGGTGTGTTATGAGCCGTTGGTGTTGTGGAGCCGCTCTGCTCTTCCTTGCATTCTGAAGCAGCTCCTCCTCGGAATGTATAGCGACACCTATTGGTGTGTGTGTGTGCAGCCTCGCCTGAATTAAATAGCTATACGTCTACGTGGGACTTATATAGACACATTATACTGTTACTTTGAAATGTATTCATTGGGAGCAAGTTACCTACTATTAGAGTAAAAATTATATGCATAATATTGTGAAGAGAAAACAATTCTAGGATCAAAATAGTCTGAATCATTATGGAAACATTTTCCCCTATTTTACCATACGATGATTCAAGTTGCAGCACATGCAATATAGTGAATGATATAATCATACATTAATCCCAACCTAAGCAAAATTTCCAGGAATCATTATTCAATAGATAAAGTTATAGCAAGGACTACTCATATGTATTTGTTATGGCATATTTCAATTTGGCATTAAAAGAAAAAAAGCCTCTGACTGTAATGCTTTGGTAGTAAACGTCAATTAAAGATACGTGTGATTAACCCCTTCACCGTCCCTCTGCCCGCCTCTTTCATCTCCTCCTGATCTGATTGATTGATGTCCTGAGCGTTCTGAGAATCAGGCTCAGACACTCCACGGGTGATTGGGTCAGACGTAGGAAGCCTCAGCTGGGACGTAATGCCCCACACCTGGTGCAGATTTAGAGGGCGATTCCTTCACAGGTACCGTCTTCTCCCCCTCTCCTCCCCCTGCTCTCCCAGCCCCAGAAAGTCCCGGAGGTATTTCCTCTGCTGTCTACGGCTGTGTTTGTTTTTACCCCCTGCTTTGCCACCCGACCCTCCGCTGGCCTATGACAAAGCTGCCCCCTGTGTAAGGATTTGCGCTGGGTGTGGAAAAACGATACCTCGCTCAATCCGACTGATCTTTTCCTCTCTGGCCTTTAGGCCCAATCATAACAACAAGGACCAACGGGTTGGGGAATAAACATGGGACTAGCGACCTCTGGCCGCTTTAGCCAACCTAATTTCCTTACCGGAGAACCTATCAAGCCGAAGCTAATCATATTTGAACGAGTCAGAAACATGGAAATCATTTCCTAACGGGAAAGTATCCTACCCAGCCACTTCCGGTATCTCTGTTCCTGCTGTATACCTTTCACCTCTCTGCCCCCTTAGTGTGAGTGTGTGTGTGTGTGAGTGAGTGAGTGTGTGTGTTGGTTTTACAATTAAAAAATCTTCGTAACCTCTGTATAGCTTTCACCTCTTTGCCCCCATGTGCGCGCATGTGTGTTTGTCAGTGTGTGTGCGTGTGTGTATGCATGCATGCGTGCGTGCATGCGTGTGCGTGCGCACGTGTGTGTGTGTGTGTGTTGTTCTACAATTAAACATGCTATCTAGCAGCGCTAGATCTCACCCTGCAGCTTGAAGGCACATCTGCGGCCCTGTTGCCAGGACGCCGTGGCCGGCCAAGGTAAACACGTCCGGGACTTCAAAGGGCTGGCAGCCCAGGGCCGCAGAGCACCTGAGCGCGGTGATTTCCAAGGCAGCGTCATGTCACCTGACCTGGGCTGGGAGCCTAGCTTTGTTGTGCCCAGCGGTGGCGTTATATCCAGGAAGGCTAAACAGGCTCTTTACCAAAGTACACAGTGTTAGCGATATGGGTCGGGGCAGCGTTCAGAGTTCAAAGGCTCAGGGATGGGGCTGTTGTGGGCTGCGGTAGGATGTGTCTCTATCCCAAGGTGGGTCTTGAAAACGTATGTCACGGTGGTTTATGGGGTTTTGATGAATGGAAATGTATTATATGAGTGATCTGTTAAACCATGACGCATGATATCTTCAATACACCAAGAGGTGTATCGTTGATATCATGCGTCATACTACTACTACTCCTACTCATACTCTGCTACTACTACTACTACTACTGCTAATATCAATAATAATACAATTACTACTACTACTAGGCTACTACTACTACTGCTGCTTCTACTACTAGTGCTATTATTAATGATAATAATACCATACGACTACTACTACTATTAATACTACTACTTCTACTACTATACTACTATACTACTACAATTACTAATATTCATAATACAATACTACTACTACTAGTGCTGCTACTACTAATGCTACTAATAATAATACCATACTACTACAAATACTAATACTACTACTGCTTCAACCACAACTACTGCTAATACAACTACTTCTGCTAATAATAATCATCGTCTTAATGGAAAACAGTGACACCTGAAAATGAAATATGAATTGGAAAAACTATAATTGAATCAGAAGAAAGCACGTCGTTGCAACACATTCAACACTAACAAGACATTGCATTTGCAAAGCTTAACGGCATATCAGCGCCGTGCGAATCAAGGTCTATGTTGAGCGTGTATTATAGGCTCACTATTTGTGTTGACACACGCGACTCCTTCTCTCCCCCCCCCCCTGATGCAAATGCAACCTAAACATTAGGCCAAAGCAAGGCAAGCATAGCCCATAAACTCTTTGAGCCCCAAACACTTTGAACAGACAACTATCACTAATCACTCCCAGAGCACTGCAGCGTGTAATTACTCTGCCAAACGTTTGCCTTTCACAGCTTAGCACCAGCAGCCCTGACCCTGCACTTCCCTGTCTCTCCTCACCCCCCCACCCCCCTCCCACCTCCCCCCTCCCCCCTTCCCTCCTCTCGCTCCCATCCTCTCTCCCAGACACAACGTGCTCTCTCTTAATATTTAGAGCCGTCCACACAGGAAAAGAGCAGCAGCAGGAGGAGGAGGAGGAGGAGGAGGAGGAGGAGGAGGAGGAGGAGGAGGAGGAGGAGGAGGGACACAGAGAGAGAGTGAGGGAGAGAGTGAGAGGACTGTGTGTTTGGTGCTTCCGGCATCGTGGGAGCCTGTTTAAATAGGCTTTGAAACCTTAGCCATCCGGAGATCAGAAATAGCCTTATTGACTGCATGGGTCTGGGGAGTGAGTGAGCGCGCGGGTCCTGGGGGTTCACCTCTACCAGGAGGGGAGAGGAATGCTCTCTCCCCCCCGTCTGCAAAGCCTTCACACATTAATTATGCATCCGGAGGAAAACACACTTCTGGCCACACTGTTTTTATAAGTAATGTTTCCGTTTCGCCGTGTACGTTTGTTTGACTTGGCTTTATTGTGCTGTCTGTGTGCAGGGTCTCTCTCCGTAGCCACGGCCCCTTTCTACTTTTGTCTCTTTCATGCCAGCTCTGTTTGTGTTTCTGCGCCTGCCTTTCCTTCTCATTTACCTACGTCAGTGAGCAGCTGTCAGTCCAGGCGGTGATGGGTCCGCTGGATGGCTGAATGCTGATAGGCTGGCGGCTCAATGCAAATACGACGTGCCGAGACGCTGCCTTTGGAGAGCAGGTATACGCCTTCAGAGAGGCAGGCCTGGGAAACCCACGATGACTATTAGCTGGATTTCATGGCCTGCCTCTGATCTTCCACAGTGACAGTGTGCTATTATATGAGTCCCCCCCTCCACACACCCCACACACGCACACACGCACGCAGGCACACACACACACACACACACACACAGGCATGCAAATGTCCCATAAACTCAGACCTTGCATACATGTAAGTCACAACAGACAATGCATAATAATGCTTAATGTCAAGGAATAGGATCAAACTATAAGAGGCCTATTTTTATGTTGTCTTTTATCACAATTCCCAGTCTATATGGGGCCTCAGAGCCCTATGAACGTTCACATGAACTTTTATAGCACCCCCCTAAGTCCTAGAGCCCGAGATAAAGAGAAACCACAAAAAATAAAGTGGGTAATTATAATCCTGGCGTTTTGCACTGCTTGTATAAAGAACAAAAGAGCGAGGGTGATGTTTTAGTATTTTTAGCGGGCCCCTTGGCAAAACAATGAATGGAATTGCCACAACTCTTAAGCAGAAATTAAAAATTCAGCATATTATCAACGTATAATGTGTCCTTATCTAACAATGTGATCCCAACTTATTGTCATGCCCCTTCACAGACACGACGTACAAGTTCATCTGGTCGCACAGCGGCTTAAAGAGTCCTCTCGGTTGGTATTGTAAAGCCTTTTGAGTAAGCCTCAATTTATCACTGACGTCGTCATTTCACTTCATCAGTCGTGAGTTGTGACTAAAAATACATCCGAGATTAGCTTCGCGGCCAAGACTATCCCACACAGCTTTGATATTATAATGGGTGGGGGGTGGCTCGCTCGCAGATACAGTCGTCTGATTCCAGTTCATAAAAGTCTGAACCAGACACGCGATACTTGGGGGATCATAGAATAAGAAAATAAAATTACGATGGAACGTGATCACATCGATTCCCTCTGAATATCACCTGTCTCCTGCCTTGTTAATTCCTTTGTCGGGGGCATTTTGCGTGGATGAAAACAGCTCCCACCCCTCTATTTCTCTCCCTCCCTGGCTTTTTTTCTATATATTTCTATACAAATTAGCCATGGTCCTGGAGGCCAGGATGACAAGAGGTTACGGGGAGACGATGTGTTTAATTAATTGAAAAATGCTTAAATTCCTTTTACAGTTGTTATGCACGGGGAAAAAAAAAAGGATTCCGTGTTGCCAGTACTCAACCATAATTAGCACCCGGGGGAATTAAATATTTAGCGTTGGCCGTGTTACAGCACTTAGGGCACAGATTTCTATTTTAACTATGAAAGCTAGCCATTCTTAAGTGCATGCGTCTGCGTGGACAGCTGTACAAAGGGGAACAGCAGTGGATATCTCAGCGAGACACCCCAGTGGTATTCCGGGTCCTTCCACATCACATGTGTAAGAGATATAGGAGTTGTATTCCCGGGGGTAGGGCATTACTCTGAGTATTTAGTTTTCTAATTAGGCTGTGGGACTCCGTCCCCCGCGCTGCCACCACAGAAGCCAACAAGAATTTCCTTACATGTCAACTCTCTGAGAGACTGGGTGAGAGGGAGATAGTGGGAGCGGGAGCGAGGGATAAATTGTGTTTTCATGCGAGAGATACATGAAGACAGAGGCGAAGGAAAGCAAAAGGGGGTTAACACGGAAAACAGAGACCTCCGAGAAAAAGCCTTTGTTTATTCCCAGTTTAATTACACTTGGCTTGTAAGGGCTCCAGTGGTCCGTTTGACTCGAAAAAGAGAGGATGTTTAGGAGCCTCAGTGGAGCCGTAAGGAGAGTTGAAGCCCAACTTTTTATTTTTAATCCCCCCCCCCCCCCCCCCCCGCCCCCTAACAGTCGCCTCTGGTTTGGAGAGCCGACACGACGTCTTAAATGGGGGGTTCTCAGTGAGCCACACTACAGCGCACACAGCAACGAGAGCCACTGCCCTGTCAGGCCCAGTCGTCCGCACGGAGAGGGAGGTGGCGGGCCATGTGGAGACACCAGCAGCTGACCACAGCAACTGCCGGACCTGTCAGAGTGCATCAGGTTACCCACTAATGAGAAGTAATAAGGGTTATCTCAACTTCAGAGGACTTTGATCTTTATGCATGGTGGGATTTAGAAAATGGAGTCAAGAGAAGGGCGCTCCGGATTGTAGCGGAAACTCGAACCCTGATTTACGCTCAGAGCGGAGGGTTGAGGAGAGAGGACGCTCAGGGTGATTGAATACGTGGGCCAAACTAATGCTAGGAGGCTGGATGTTTTCAGTGTGTTACATATCGCAGGCTTAACCAAACGTGATCGCTCGGATTAGTCACCTTAGCAGAGGCAGCGTGGGATAGAAGACTCTCCTAAATAACCAGGGCCAAATATGTCTGCTGTTGAAATTGAATATGATCAACATTTTGGAAGGAAGTTTTAGAGTTCATGAGATTTTCCACCACAGTGACATAGGCTATTTCGTCCTGGGAATGGAATTGTTGATGGAATTCCATTCAAAGCAATGTGTTTGAATTTAAATGAATGATCATGTTGACATTTCTTTAATCAATTGATACACTAAGCAGCCATGTTAGGAGCGGTAATGTGTTTTCACACATCTCGAGTAATGTCCGGCTCCCTCTACAGCCTCGTTCAGTAGAACCAGTTCCTCTTTGGATTATACTAAACTGAGGGAATTAGAGTGAAAAATCCATGCGGAAAATTACCGCTCATTCAACTTCAGGCCTTTTTTTCTCAACAGGCAAATATGTTAATTGGCGGTCTCAAAGTAGCTCAATCCTCAGGTTATTTAATTTCTTCAAGAGCCACGCTGGTGTTGGATGGAGAGCGGGTATTGGGGACATGAAGCGTTGGAACCAATGGGGAGTGTGAATGAATATGCACGTTTCCTTTGTATAAAAGCAGGATAAAAGCGTATAAAAAATATATTGTTGTATATTGAAGTAAGTTGTTAAGGTATGGAAATACACAGATTTAACTGTATAGATGTACGTGGTGTCGGTTAAATGAAAGATATTGTAGCTGAGAGCAAAACAAAAGCATTTACACGTACAATCTTAAACGCATAGCTTCTCTGTGTCTGTTCACTCCGTCCATGTGTGCGGTAGATCTTGTTGATATCCGCTGGGTTCAACTTGAGCGTTTATCCCGAGCCCTGAACAACCCCATCTTTAAACGGACTGGGCATCCTCCCAACAGGAGCACACTGGTCCGGGGAGGACTCCCTGTGTGCCCTTAGTGGTCTTTGTGGGGAACCACTGACCGTACAGCACACTATTGTCCTTCCAGCCCTAGCAAATAATGTGTCGTGTGGGGAGGGGGTGGGGGGGGGGGGGGGGGAAGAGATAATTGATAGCCCATTTAAAGAGGAGCAGGAATCCTGTTGCTCACTCGGTCCAACTTCGGAGAACAATAGAAGTGCTTGGACATCAATTTGAATAATGTGCCGCTGTAGAAAGTGCTACATATGTTGTTTTTCACCTGGCGTTGTCCGGTTTGGAGAAAATGGGTTACAACCGGAACACCGGCGGCTTCACAATGACATACATTTGTTAAAGTTGCCGTGAAATGCATCTTTGCAGAAGACTTTTAACGTGATGAGTCCGCGGAAAAACAACAGCAACCAACCAAGCAAGTATAAATCATGAAGAACATTTCTTTGCGTCGGTGCGTTTTGGCCGCGGTCTCACCAGGCGGCGCTCCTCCGGTCCCGATGTGGCCTGGGTGGGCGATTCTCCGACGTATACGAGGGGAAGCCTGCTATATTTACAGAATTAACCACACACTATATCCTCCTCACAACAGCTGCCTCCTGCACTTAGCTGATTGAGCCTGCGTCCCCATCCCATTTGCACAGCGCCACAGTTGAACAGTTGGGCAGCTTTATAGTGTATGTGTGTGTGTGTGTTTTATTTTTTCCTCCTCTCTCCCTGCCGTTAGAAATCAACACTGACACTCCCATGCAAAGCAAACACTTAAGTTAAGGCAGATTGGTTGTGTTGGGGACCGCGTGCCAAAAGCCTGGAGCCTTTGTTCAGAGTGTTTCTATCCAATGTTCCCGGGACCCGTGTGCGTGGTTCTGCACCACGCCCCGCCTCGCTGGCAGCCCAGTGTTGAGGGGGTAAGCAGGGTTCAGCGTGGCAGTGTAATACAGGGAAGTGAGGGAGGAAAGTGAGGGATTTATGTCTGTGTGTGTGTAGACAAGATTTGGTCTCTTTTGCCATAAAATCTGTATTTATGTTCACTGCAGGCAGAATTCACCTTTAGTGTGGAAGGGCTTCAGGCGGTGCAGACAGAATTCGACTTCCTTCACTACAGACAAACTACTTCCCCCTGTTGGGAGAGCAATCGGAAGAAATCTCCAAAACAGCTATGGGGTTTTTCTTCTACCATCGCCGTGCAAAGGGGACGGTATGTACATAGTATGGGGAAACAAATTTCAAAATGGCCACGGTTTCGCTGCACATTGTCACGACATTGTGAGTGGTATGCGGATGTCAGTAATTTAAACAAAGGCAGACATAAGCAGGGTATCACAACGCATAATAGGAATAATGGCCCTTTGATTTTGGGATTTCCTATCGGAACACCTGTCACTTTTTTGGCAAGGGCACACCCCAGCTCCAGGTCTCCTCTGCAGGAGCTGGGGGGGGGGGGGGGAGTCGGTGTGTGTAAGAGAGAGAGCAAAGAGAGAGAGAGAGAGAGCGAGAGAGATAAAACCGGCGTCGAGCAGGCACTGATCACACAGACAGACGGGGTGAGTGACAGACAATACCTGCTGTAAAATTCCCTCACATCTCCCCTGATCTTTATTCATAGATCTTGGCTGCTACGCGCCGCAAACTGTACCACACACCAGTGGGTTCTTTTGGTGTGCCACGTCGTTCAGGTTTAACTCAGAGACTCACACACACACATGCGCACACACACACACAAGCTCTTCTACTTTCCTTCCCAAAATATTTGCAGGCCTTTGTTCTTTGTCTAAATGATGCCTGTGATCACGAGGTGAAAACACGAGCTGAAAGCAGAGCAACGACACATCTGGACCCTCTCCGGTGTTAATCTCACCTAATTCTGCCCTTTCAATGGCGGCGTCTCTGCATTCTAAATGTGTGCCTCACTTCCCTCTGATGCGCCTCAGATGTCTGGCTCCTGTGATGTCTTCAGTTCCGCAGCTTGGCTGCTTCATCGAGCAGGGTGACAAAATGGCTGCTCGATTGAGGACATGTTTCAGTACTTTTGTTTTGGAAGTCGTTTACATTGTTTGCTGCTCTCTCTCCTTTTCCACGGCGATGTGTGTTTTCGACTTTAACTGTTCAGTCGTGTGCGGATGCTTTCATCTAAAGCGATGTACAATGTGTTCAGACACAGCTCGTTAGCAAACAAGTAGCACGGTGGGGGAATCAAACCCGGTCGAACCCCGTCACCACAGAGCCAGCCCGCTGCCTGCAGTGCTCTTTACTCGCCACTAGGACGCTTCCTCCAGTCAAATTCCTGGAAGCGTTTGACACATGACCGTTAACAGCAGTGCCCCTTGTTGGTGTATCAGTCAGAACTCACCAGATGACAGAGCTCAGACCCGGAGACTCCTGAAACCCGAGCAGTGTTATGTTAGACTACAAGAAAAAGCACATTGGGAAGATACCACAACACACTAGCTGCCCGGGCTGATTAGGTTTGTTGTGGCAGATCTGGGCCCCGTGTTTGACTTGAGCGCTGTGTCGTTTAATTTCTTCGGGAATTGTTTTGACAAAACAAGTTAGCGTAGAGTCGAAAATGTCGGCTGAAACAAAAAGGTGTTCGCGTGTTTTCCCTTCCTTATGAAGCATGTGTCAGTCATCCGCAAAGTGTTACAGTGGAAGTGACATCAGAACCCTAGAGGGCTTGCACTGCGAAAGAGCTTTTTTTTTTGTACGAGGTTTCTGAGAGCTCGGAGCTCCGGAGACAAAGTGTAGTTGCCTGTGTAGATCGGAGACAGAAAAAATAAAAGAAAACTTTCCGTTCAATCAGTGGAGACGAACCTCAAGGAGGGCTGCTACACGTGTACTAAATGTGCTCCCTGTGTTTGGAGAGAGGTGGATGTTGAGGCTTGATGCGATGCTAAATTACACATTAATTCTGACAAGGTTAATCATTATGATGGTAGCTCCCCGCAAATTAATAAATGTTTGTCAAACAGAAGTAATATAATTAAAATGATTTTGAAAACACAGTCACTAGTACTGACACTAGTGTACTAATTTAACCCTGGTTGCAACCCTATCTCCCTTCATATTGACATGTTCCCTCAGATCTCTCATATGGGGGCGTCGATGGGGGGTGGGGGGGTACGGGAATCATTACAGCTTCAAAGTAGGTGTACATTATGGGGGTCAATCCCTCCTCTGACCAGGGACGGACAATTAAGAGGAAACCGATGAATCCTGCGGCTTTGGTGTTGCTCCTGGCCTATCTCAGCGTCGGCCAGGAGGATACCAACTCCGCTGCGGCCAGAGATTGATGGGGCTCAGACCCCAGCGATGGGAACGAGGCCCGCGCTTTGAAGTCAACTGTACAGAAGGAAATTGATATATCAGTTTGTGCCCTCTGCCCTGGCCCTTATTAAAGACCCCCCCCCCCCCCCCCCCCCCCCCCCCTAGTCCGTCCTATAAGGTTAATGCGGCGGCCACTACCTCGTCAGACTCCACCCTATTCCGTCTCTGGCCTCTTCTTTACTTCCTTTCCGGAAACGTCCTTCCCATCAGGCTTGGTATGACCAGTGAAGAATCACACAACATATTAGCCTGTTCCTCCGGCAGCGGGATGAAAGCATCCAGACCACGTCTAGATACTCAGCGTTTGCTTGTACAGTTGGGACCGTTATTAAAAGTGGGCCCCCCCCCCCCCCGACACACACACACACACACACACACACACACACACACACACACACACACACACACACACACACACACACACACACACACACACACACACACACACACACACACACACACACACGCACACACACACAAACACACACACCTCTGCCCTCCCTTGATGGGATATCCCATTTGTAGTCTGGCTGTCACAGTCTTGCGTCCCCAAACCCACGGCCTGATCCCAGTAAGGTGGCCGGGGCCCTCCTATTGTGGAGTTAAGCCCTGTGATCATATATTATTAACGCCATGCAGAAATACATTTACATTAAAAATGTAGCAAGGTGTCTTTTTAATTCAGACGCCGTGTATTTATTATTAAACCTCAAGTCTTGGAGGTCAAATCACACGCCACCGGCTGTCCATCACACTCAGGCGTCAGCGCGCACCTTGCTCAGGGTTCCTCCCCCGGTCTTCAGACGTGTCTGCTATTCACTTTGATTCCTCCCCGCTGTCACAAGTCATCGGGGAGCCTTGTAAGATGGCAACTGGAAAAAAGGTCATTGACAAACTTAAACCAGAATAATACTAATGAACATAATGGTTGGATCGTGCTGTAATCTAAGGGAACAGAAAAAATACAGGAAACTTTGATATTGTTTTGGGTGGATGCATCATTGTTGCAACACGTTTGTTATTGTACATTATCTATTTTATGATTGTTTTGGGAATGTTTAGCGCCTAACTTGTAGTTTTCCAAAAAGGGCATTTTTAGAAAACAGATGCCAGAAAAGCAAACCCGTTATATACAAAATATCCAATACCAAATATATGAGAAGGTTCAAAATGTGAAAGAACCACAATGCCAAAGACAAAAAATAACAAAATATTTGGATGTGCGGTACCACCTTACAATTCAGGTCGAAAAGCCTATTTGAAAAACCATTCACAATCATTTCAATAGATCCATAGATAGATTCAGATATATTCATCTCCTACTCATCAAACACGATGATGACGGTATGACGAAAAATACGAAAAATAACAAATCTCCCTGGCTCCATAGCGATGTTGTTTCTGATCTTACAGTCCCATCATGCATATTGTGCCTCGTCTGAGTTGCGAGCACCGAGATTAATCCCATGTTGTCCCCATTATGGGCCACTCTCCTGAGACATTATGATGTGAATGGGTGTCTGAGCCACCATCAGATCCATCAATTGGATTCAAAGAAATGTTATCCATTACTCTGCCCAAACCTGGCAGATGTTGAGGTTTTTGTAAGTCAAATTCCTTTATTATGTTAATACCACTGTTTTGTCACATCCACCATTTCCATTTGAGTGGGGTGGAAAATATCATCAGATGGATTTCGCTCCTTCAATGAGGGATGTTTGACATTCAATGAAGATGAGGAATATGACAAAAACACATTTCAATGGCAATTGACATGTGACAATCACGACAAGGAGGGAATCTGAAAGAACACAGGATCACAATATAATTTTGGTGCCTTGTAACGTTTTTAAGGAACTTGGGTCTTTGCGATGTTGCATTGATTATATTCCATTGAAGTACAGGAGCTACAAAGCCCAGAGACACATTCAAGTGACAACCATAGCTCTTCCTATCTGCAACGTACTTTGCATAACATCAATGTTCATTAAAACAGGTTAGGTGTCATCTTGGCACAATCAGTGTCGCTGGGTTTCTGCCTTTTATATTTCGTCACAAGTATACTCTTGCACTTACATGCTTTATTCAATGTAGGGTGTGGCAAGAGTGTGTCTGCATGTAAAACTGTGTGTGTGTGGTGCAAGAAAAAGCACCCGTGTGTTGTGTGAGAGTGTGTGGGTGGGTGATTTT
>NC_044061.1:25907535-25910035 GCF_902167405.1 Gadus morhua | reverse complement strand
TGTCCTGCACATGTGTATGTGGATGAGATACCGTGCATGTTGTGCACATGTGTTTGTTTGTTTTTGTTCTGTGTGTGTGTCTTGATGTGACAGTGTGCATGTGGTGTACATGTGTGTGTGTATGTGTGTGTCTGGAGGTGTCTCTGTGTGTGTGTGTGTGTGTGTGTGTGTGTGTGTGTGTGTGTGTGTGTGTGTGTGTGTGTGTGTGTGTGTGTGTGTGTGTGTGTGTGTGTGTGTGTCTTCAATGTAGTGTGTGAGAGTCTATTACCAGCGCAGGACTCTCTGTATTCACCTATTTAAACTGTTCTTCATCTAGTCCCCCTTGCACCCCCCCCCCTCCCTTTGGATGCTGAGGCAACGCAGGGAAATTAGGCGAAGAGATGGGATATACATTCAGACAGCGGTATCATGCATATAGTTCCCCCTCACACATGGGCACACAAATGGGCAAATCTAAGGATAAAGGCCCCTGTGATCCACCCGTAGTAATATGAATGCAAATGGGATTAAGGTGGCAGCTGATATACAATTCACAGTACTTGCCCAGAACACATACATCCTTCTTCTGGAAATAAGGACGTGTTTATGAAGATGGCTCCCACTGCCAGCTTTGCCTTTTATTTATTTCTAAAGATTTTCATTCCTCATCGCTTTGTTTGTCATTGTTTGTGTTTATAATTTTTCTTCTTAGCATTAGCAGCTCATTAGCGTGCGGTGACTTGTCGTGCTGGCGGTTCTGTTCAGTATTAGTCTGATCATTATCCCAAGGAGGGAAAACATTGACTGGATGAAACAAGCATTTGTTAAAAAAACAAAACACGGGTGTGAATTACAAAGGGTTTTTCAGTCGTAGTAGTTTGTAGTTTTTTTCCCTGTATTTTCTCTTCACTGTTTAAAAAGCATTAACACAGCCAGTAATTACAGCGGCGGCCCGGGTTCCTGACCTCTCGTTGACTGTAGATAGCAAGAAATAGGATTTGACATTTGGCTGCCGTTTCTCTTGTCAGGGGGAAGGAATAACAAGCTCCATTCTGCTTCATATATTTTGACTCATTATGTTTTCTTTTAGGATCTGCCTCATCTCTCTCTCTCTCTCTCTCTCTCTCTCTCTCTCTCTCTCTCTCTCTCTCTCTCTCTCTCTCTCTCTCTCTCTCTCTCTCTCTCTCTCTCTCTCTCTCTCTCTCTCTCTTTCTGAGAGTCCAGGCCTGCTCTATCTCAATCCGTGAAGTTCGGCAAACTGGCAAAGCTGTAAATTTGGATGCCCTTCGTTAGAGAGGCTAACCCGGTTGTAATTCATCTCAATCCTCTGTGGTCTTTAGTTACCTTTCAGAGGCTGTAAAGTACAGGCAGACACTCACTGGGAGACGGGGGGAGGCGGGGGGACGTCGGGGCCCCTGGGAGGTGGTAGTGGTGGGGGAGGGGTGGGGGCTACTGGAAAGGGTTAGGGGTTGAAGGGACAGTCTGGGGCTCTGACATATGGGGGTCAGGTGACAGACCTACACATGATATATGAACACTGCTGTCACAAGACGCTAACAAGACCAGCTTTTACAATGGCTTTCATTTTCTTTCCCTCGCTCCCCGTCTCACTCGTTCTCGTATCCCCGTTTCTGTGTGTCTGTCTATCTGCCTCATTTATTTTTTCTTCTGCTGTCTCTTTGCTTCATTTCCTCTGCGCTCACTCTGTCTCTCTCTCTCTAGCTCTCATTTGCTCTCTTCCCCCCAAGAAGCCCCGCCCCTCCTTTGAGATGGTAAATGGTTAGCGAGGTCAGGTCCGATTTGCATATCGGACATCTGACGTGTCAGTTCGCAGTGGGATGATATAAAATAACACTGAACGCGTTGGGATGAAACATTAATGCTCTATAAAAGGACGATTGACATTTCACACTTTTCCAAAGGGAATAATTCAGATCAGATTCAGTGGTCCGACCGTTATTAATTACAGTCACGCCAATCATTTAAAACATGCCCGGTTATCATACGGCATAGTTACCTTGTTTTGACGTGGGTTTCTTTGTCCAAACACTAAACACACAAAGTAAAATGGGCGCTCTTTGCTGTGAAACCTAACCTCCAGCGAGACAGGGTGAGAGGTTAAAGCACCAGTCGTATACTATTATTACATGAGACCCTGGATCAGACCTGCCATAAATCACCTTATAAATCTTTAAAAGGAGCTCTGCCCATTTGAAATCCCACGTTCCCCCTTGTCAATGTTTGAATATAGGAGTGTGTTTGTTTCCCTTTCGTACCAGAGGTTGCATATTTACTGGTAACCTGAATCCTTTTGAAACAGTAGCTAAACTTTATAATCATTAATTGAGGAACGCTATGAGTGTGTAGTTAAGTAACGTTGTTGTAAAACACAGCTGTCAGGCGTTAGAGTCAATAGAGTTGTTCATGAGTGTGCGGTTATTTAACAATAATTTTGAGCTTGGTGGACATAAAACTGAAAAAGATACACACTGATTCAAATGATTTTTGAGGGTGAATTTAT
>NC_044061.1:25900035-25902535 GCF_902167405.1 Gadus morhua | reverse complement strand
CCCCCCAAAATGCTAGCTGTGCACGGTAAACTGGCATGTTTTGTTTTGGGCTTTGTTTGTGAGCGTTGCAACTCTACATCGCGGCACGCATGACAACAGAGGCGAGATTTCTGTTACACATCAAAACTCACACAGCACTGCCACGCTGCCTGCCAGCTTGACACTGTAATGACTCCTGGATCCTCCTCTCCTCCTACTCTCTCTCTCCGCGCCCTGCGCCGTGGCGGCGGCGGCGGGGCTAGTCTACGCTCACGCGCGCCAGCTAGCAGTTCTCAGAGCGCCGCATGCGTTCTCCAAGAACTTAAGGAGTTCTGAAAGTTAAAAGACTGTTTGTGATGTTTTCCCCGGCTCTCGTTTTCCTGTGTTGGAGCGAGCGAGACGGTGCGATTACGTTGGAAGGCAGAGTAAATGTGATTGTGACAGGCCCGGGTTGCGTTTGAAACGCTGCGTTTGCGCGGGGCGTGGGTGGGGGTGGGGTGGTGGCGGCTCGGTGGAGTTCAATGGCTTCCTTTAGGAGATGCATTCTTCCATCACGTGTGCTTTCAAGAGTCTTGTTAAACACAAAAGGAGCAGGGGACGTTACAGTGGGAGACAAAGGGAGGGGAGCGATGGAGCAAGGGTACGTTGCACATAAATATATATATATATATATATATATATATATATATATATATATATGTACCTGTGCACTAGCTGTTTGAGCGCCGAGCTGCATGTTGATGCAAGGCTTGCAGCAGCAGCAGCAGGATGGGCTTAGAGGATGACCTTGAACAGTTGACTGTCAGAATCACGTTCTGCAGACCTGCTCCACCATGGCTGTCTGGGAGAGGAGGCATCACAACATTGTTTATTCACTTTGATTCTTCGGGAAGGCATTTCAAGAGTATTTACAAAAGAGTTCCCCTTCTCTCTCGCTCTCCTTCTCGCCCCTACCTCTCTCCCTCCCTCTCCCTCTCTCACCCCCTCTCCTTCTCTCTCCCTCTCTCCCTCCCACTCTCTCTCTCTATCCCTCCCTCTCTTCTCTCTCTCTCTCTCTCTCTCTCTCTCTCTCTCTCTCTCTCTCTCTCTCTCTCTCTCTCTCTCTCTCTCTCTCTCTCTCTCTCTTTCGCCCCTCACTCTCTTCACCTATCTCTCCCCCTTTCTCTCTCTCTCTCCCTCTCCCTCTCTCTCACCCTCTCTATCTCCCCCTCTTTCTCTCTTCCTCTCTTTCTTTCTCTCTGTGTTTTCCTATGACGCTGGGACGAGGCCACCATATCGCCATCACACACGCACCCACACGTACCTCCTAATGTGCCCCCCTAATGATGTACCTCCGCTAGGGCCACTTAGGGAAACATTGATGAAATGTGTTTTTAAGGGGCCAACGTTGCCCATTAGAATTAGCGGCCCCATTGGCTAAGGCCCTTGTCATGCCTGTCACCCACGCTACTCTTACCCCGCCCACCTCCCTCCCATCACCCCCAGCTCTGTCCTTGGGTTGGTGGTGGTGGCATGTGTGTATATGTGTGAGTGCATGCGTTTTGTGTGAGTGTGTGTGTGGGAGGGAGATGGTATGTGTGTGTGTGAGTGTGTGTAGCAGGGAGAAGGTGTGTGTATAAGTGTGTGCGTGTGTGTGTGTAAGGGAGACGATGTGTGTGTGTGTGTGTGTGTGTGTGTGTGTGTGTGTGTGTGTGTGTGTGTGTGTGTGTGTGTGTGTGTGTGTGTGTGAGAGAGAGAGTGTGTGTGTGAAGGAGGGAGATGGTGTGTGTCTGACTGAGGGAGAGGGGGGGAGGGGTTGTCCATACAGAGGGGGGGGGGGGGTCGTCTCAGAGTGCCACATCAAACTCTATAAAGGGAATCATTTATGTGCCACTCCCCATTACTGAACAGCATGGAGACAGCTAATGAGGGCCAAGGCAAAAGGAATATATCCACCACTTTGCTGTTCGACAGACACTGGCAGAGCAAGAGAAGCAGGAGTCTTCTGGGAATCATCGTTTTCTGTTAAAAAAAAAAGAAACGGAGGAGGAACAAAAGCTGTGTGTGTGTGTGTGTGTGCGCGTGTGTGTGTGTGTGTTTTATTTTCCCCCCAAGAAGCTTCATATGTCTATTGCGTTATTTATTTATATATTCTCTGCCTTCAAGCACTGCACTCGAGCTATGGTAACAGCTTACGGTGACGACTTGGCAAAACAAACACTGTGAATCGCTGCGTGTGCATTGTGGGGCGCACGTCGCCATGGTGACAGCGTCGAGCGCAATCTGTGCGTTGTGTATTTACTATTAATTTGGGGTCACTTCGTTAGTGTGCTCTCATCGCCAGACACATACCGCCCCTTTCCGTACGTGCACGCTGAAAATCGGTCGGCGTGCACGAGACCAATGCGTCGTTACATTCACCACTGTGTGCGCGGCAATGTGCTGCACGTGCACGGACCCAACCGCATGCACACACACAGACGCACACATTCACACAATTGGCAACATATATACTCAAACACGCGCGTGTGCACACACACAC
>NC_044061.1:25895035-25897535 GCF_902167405.1 Gadus morhua | reverse complement strand
ACTAACTACCTTTAATTAACAGTTAACTAATGACCTAGTAATCATTTACTAACGGTATTCAGTTACACACTATTTGACATGGTTGGTGTTGACCCTAACTTACTAACCCTAACCCCTATGCTAATGCTACAAAACAATGCTTGATACTGCATTAACTAACGTTAATTAATAGTTAATTAACGTTCCCTTAATGTAAAGTGTAACTGAATCACTTGTTGCCCCCCTATGCCCGGCCCCCCTGTCAGCCACTGGCTGTGTGTTCTAGATTCATCCCCTTCCTGGATCAGCCCCACCATGCCAAGGGCTGAGTGTGTTCTGAGGTGCACGCCGGTGTCATAATTATCTAACACAACGGGGGTTGCTGCTCTTATTACTAATTATCTCCCACCGAAACTGATTGCCATGGGTTCCTCCAATCCCCTTTTTAATGTTTAAACATTTACTTTGTGCTTGAAGGATTTGTTTGTATATATCTTGTGTGTGATGAGCGCTTTTCAAGTAATTGGCTCCTAGGGGAGAGCAGTTTCTAACAGTTAAAGCATAATTACAGCCCTATGAAATGTTAAACTGCCCTGGCTGTCTTTTTTTCCAACAGGGGCTTAATTGCGCTCAACAAGTGCGGCAGGCTTTTCATTTTGTTCATCACAGGAACGGACCGCGCTCTCGCAGAAACACACAGACATTTTGTCGAGTGGTAAATAGCTTCTCATATGGTAATTCTGTAGGACACCAGCGCCGTTTGAAAAGGCGAGCGCTCATTGAAATGGACGCGGTGGCTTGTTTTTTCGCCTGTTTTATGTTTCCTACGGGGGAAGTGAAGGCTCGCAGACCAGAGTTTACTGCTCAAATGGATTGTTTTTGCTGATTTTAATTATGTGAGTTGTCAAAGAGGAGAAGACAGCATAAACTACCTCTCCAAAATCTGTGTGCATTTTGAATTATTTGTGAATCTATATTTTGGTTCTAGTCGCTGTCTGCAGATACAGTGTAGGCCTGTTGTTTATCATTCCTCATATGGGATATTTCATCAATATAATGTGCTGCTTATCAAAGTGATCCCGTGTCGACAAAGATGGATGACCACTGTTCAATAATTATCTGTTAATAAAAAGGATTATTCAGGATTATATAAATTGTATTTGGCGATTACAGACAGCAAAAATATATTAATGATTATCATTTTTCCAAATTTTTGCGGATTCAGGAAAACCCGCCATCAAAGTGATTCCTCAACCCTCAAAGGTGATGTGTGGACACACACAAATATTATATTTATGCGGGTGTATCACAGATAAATTTATCAATGATTTTCTCTACACAAAACGCTGATATTCACACTATGCATTTCGGTCACATTTTGTATCTACACATAAATGATTAAAATAAGGAACCGTTATGCAAAATAAATGCCAAATTTGAGCAGGAATAATATGCTGAGATAGTTCTCTGGGTAATTCACAATAACAAATAAGTGATGGTTTTTCCTGAAGCCCTGGGGGTGCAGCAGGTCAACCCATGGATGATATTTTCACATATGCATTAAATTGAGATTATTCGGATAAGACGTCAGTCTATGGTGACAATGAATATGAATTGAGTCATTTATTTTCATATATTCCCCACTTGTGCATTCACTGTAAACTGCATTCAAGCACAGGGCTTGGCTCTCTCCAACCGGCTAATGCCCCGCCAAGGAGCTTGTCTTGCGAGGACATTTAATGACCAATAATTTTGTTTCTCTGGCTGTGAAAATGTACAACAAACACACACACACACAAAAACACACTCACGCACAAACAAAACCACCGTCTGTGTTCTCCAACTTTATTTCAATGCCCCCGCGCCAACATGTCCTCGCCATGTGTGTGTATTCACATTCCTCCCCAGTGCTGACTCTGCTTGATAAAGATTTAACGTTGGTGTGCTTCTGTGTTTTCTCAGTTGCTCGGTGAAATACTACATTTTATTGATTCCGAGCCTTGGCGTTCCCCCTCGCTAAACGTGCCATTGATTTAGGAGGCGCGGCGTTCCGCATCGGCGTGCCTCACATTCCTTCCTGGAGTATAGTCAGGAACGGATGGGCGGGGGGGGGGGGGGGGTTGGGGACAACACAGGCCTCCCCCCTGTCACACAGCCCGGGGTCTGGGAGCCACCCGTGGAATCGACGCACCGTTGGGATCGGGAATCCACCCTGTCCCACCGCTAGGAGGGGCTGCGTTCTCCATGGGAGGGAATTTTCCTTTTATTCCTGGAAGAAGAGCACGGGACTAGCTTAGCTTTAGCCTCATAGGAAAATGGAGTGCATTTATAGTGCGCTTTTCTAACCAGTGGCCACTCAGAGAACCGTCGAATCATCGCCTCACATTCACCCGTTCATACACGCGTTCACACTCCGACGGCGGGGTCAACCAGGCCAGGCGACAACCAGCTCGTCAGGAGCAGCTTGGCATCAACACCTCGACACTCTAGAGGTTCTGCCAGTCGGATTCCCGACTCCTGG
>NC_044061.1:25872535-25887535 GCF_902167405.1 Gadus morhua | reverse complement strand
CAAAGACATTATCATCATCTCTCCCCGCAGTGCAATCTCCCGGCCGCTGTGAGCACCGCTGGGGAACGGCTCCGGGTGCCAGCCAAGCGGTTAAACAAGTGCTGTTTTACCCTGATTGAACTGTCTGCGTGGCGCGGGCGTCCCAGGTCCCACACTCTCACGGCCCCCGCGTTTAGACGAGGGGCCCCCGGTCTGGCGGTCCGATGTGTCCGCACACACGAGGACGCAATCACACACATCGACACAAACACACACATGCATTACCTCCCCTAACTGGAGACTCCTGTTTCACCAGAGAGCTATCACATTTCATAACACGGAAAAATAACACTTTAGCGGAGGGGGTCAGGTGGGAAAATGGCACCTCTAAATGAGGGTTAAGGCTGTATCATTGTCTGCGCCAGCTGAAACCAGCCCCCCCCACCCTCCAATCATTCCCGTGACACCCGCCACCCCCCCCAGCCGACATGGACGGGTGCTCAGGGTGCTGGCCAGGGAGACGTTCCCGGCGAAATGCCTTTTTTCCCGTTGTCTCCGTCACCTTCGTCTTACTCCTGTTCTTCTTCTTCTCGGTCTCCTTCGTCTTCTTCAGCCAGACAATCATCTGATACAGAGTCTGAATGAAATCACAGATTACGTAAGAAAGGTCCTCTCTCTCGGCTCATGATAAGGGCTGCACATGAAGTGGCTCTCAGCCTCCTCGCTCCCCTCGCTCCCTCTCCCTCTTTTCTTCTCTCCCCTCGTCTCCTCACTCCTCGCTGTCTCTTATCTGCTCTCTCTCTCTCTCTCTCTCTCTCTCTCTCTCTCTCTCTCTCTCTCTCTCTCTCTCTCTCTCTACTTGAGCTCTTGATTTAAATGATGCCTATTGTGGCGGGCAGAGTAGATTAATATGTAAATGTCTGTAAGCTTTTTTTAATTATATAAGATTAACTGCACCGCAATATTATACTTGGATGTGATTATGCATTTCCCTCTGTTTTGTTTTGTATGGCAAGTATGTCCCTTTTCACTCTTCGGCACGTTGCCTTCCTCTTGCTCAGCTATACAGACCCTATTCCACAGAACTATTTTCCCGCCGCGGCTTACACAGAATTGGACCGAGTATTGAATAAAAAATGATTGCCATTTTACATGTGAGGATGAAGAATAATGCTTTATTTCCCATGTGTCCATGCACTATATATTAGAAGGGAAACCACTTCTATTGATCTTAGGTTTCATTAGGTGAAGATGCCTCCCCCTGTGTTTGAAAGCAACCGCTCCGGCTTGTGGGAGTCAGGGAAGAGCTGGGAGGTGTAGGTGCGGAATAAATCCGTAGGTGTTCTTCAAACAAGACGGGCCCCGTGTAAAATGGAAAGGCTCATGTGATGGAGGCATTTTAGGAGATTCAGAGGAAGAATGCACATGTGCACACATCCCCCCCCCCACACACACACTCACACAGACGCACACACACACACACACACACACACACACACACACACACACACACACACACACACACACACACACACACACACACACACTCACCACCACAGTAACACACTGAAATACACCCACACAAAATCAGAAGCACATGCAAACATACACATACACACGCAAATGCTAACAGAGAAGCACACATAAAAAAAAAAGACACACACATTAACACAGAAGAACATCCACACTAGCACATGAGACAGCCGATTAATAGCTAGAATAGTATGTGTGTGTGTGGGTGAGTGCCAGAATTGGGCTCATCTTAATCGGTTGTGACTCGACTAGTATGTGACGAACACAGCAGAGTGCCACACTGTGGACTGGAGGGTGATCTACTAATACAGAGAGAGAGAGAGAGAGAGAGAGAGAGAGAGAGAGAGAGAGAGAGAGAGAGAGAGAGAGAGAGAGAGAGAGAGAGAGAGAGAGAGAGAGAGAGGAGAGGGAGAGGGAGAGAGAGAGAGAGAGAGAGAGAGAGAGAGAGAGGAGAGGGAGCGATAGAGAGATCTTGAGAGTGTGAGAGAGGGAGATAGATAGATATATAGTTAGAAACATAGATTAATAGACACAAATATAAATATATATATATATATATTAAGATGCATAAATACATAGACATATAGGTAAAGATAAATAAATAGGGTTGGTACATACATATATATTTCCATAGATACAAAGATAGACACGTAGATTGATACATGGATAGAAAGACGGATAGAAAGACGTGGATAGATAGATGGATCGAAAGATAGTCAATAGATACATATCATATACATATAGTATATGCACATATACATACATAGATATAGACGTAGATAAAAGACAAATAGACAGACATATGCATTTCACAGCTCATGACGCCTTCACTTAAAATATAATAATTAAATATGAAACATCCCCTCCCCTCCCCTCGCCTTTTGTATTCCTTCATCCCCCGCTATGTGACAGGAGAGCCAGTGAGATGGGCCTGGTTAAGGGCTGCTCACTCTAAATCACTAATCACTCATCCAGCTGAACATGGACCTGATGCCTTCTCCCTGGTCCTGGGAGCTACTCTGTTTCTTTAAATATTTCAGTGATGAAGGCTGAATGTCACTGAATCCATCACGGATGGAAATGAGCTCAAAGCCTTAGCATAGATTATACCCCCATGCCGTTTTGTCTTTACTTTATTAATAACGTTGTGTTTTGAATTAATGTTATGTATGGACAATAGAAAATGTAATTATTACAATAGATTAGCATAGATTAAAATGCAGCGTTTAGTTGGATCATCTGTGACAATATATATATATATATATATATATATATATATATATATATATATATATATATATATATATATATATATATATATATATACATATTAAACATAATTATTAAACACAATTATATATTTTAAAGCTGATTTATTTAAAAAAAGTCTTTATCAAGAAAGTACAGAATTTCGTGCTACTGTAAGCAGCATTTATTTATTCATTAATTCATTTATTTGTAGTCCTCCAGGCTGTGTCTACCAGTTGTTGCAGTTTTCCGCTGTTGTGATTAATCGGATATATTTACATCACAATCTTGAAAGACTTATTCATGCTCTGAGTTTCTGGTATCAAGTGTTTGCCAGATAAGACCGGGGAGCCAGGTCTTGTCAATGGCTGCATTTATCTTGGGCAGAAGTGAGAGGCAGATTGCATTCCAATCCACATGTATTATCTTATACGCTTTGAGGTATTTTGTATAAGAGCAACTCTGCTACTTAGAAATGCTTTCAGTGTTCATCTGGGGATGCACTTCAAGAAAGTTTGCCGAAAACAAACATCTGCCTGGATTAAAAAATTAAAAGATTTCACGAGAGTTGACCTGAATATATAATCTACAAACAATACTTTCCAACAATTTCACTTATTTAGTCACAACACAGGAATCTGATTTGCCTCCCTAAATACAAATTGTAAAGTAAGCCATCTTACACCGCGATGGTGGCATCACAGAATGTACCCTGTTCCACAGAAAGCTTAAAGGTTCACTTCCCATCTCTTATTGTGAAGGGGAATGTCTAAATCAGGCCGTGTTATCTCACACTCCTTCCTCTGTTGATTACAGAACCAGTTTGCTCCCAACTCTCTCTCTCGGTGTGATTTGTTTATCGCACGGGTAGACGGGCTAATTTTTCCCCCCATTCCGATAAAAATGTTCCCGTTGAAATCCTCCTTTTAATTCATCGTAGTGAAAAAAAAGGAACACACAAAGGAACGCCGGGAGCGCCGACGGAACGCTGGGACGAAACCGGGGCGGGCGATGGCAGCGGGAGCATCCAAGACAATCCGGCTGCTACCTGTGCCATGAAGATTAGAGCATTGTGCGGCGGAGAGAGCGCTATCGGCCGCGTGCCAAACGCAGACTCACTCACAGCGCTGTAAAGTAGCCAGTAAGGTGCTTAAGATATGCCGGGGATTTCTTCCCATCCTCCCTAGGATTTATCGATTCTCTGTTACAGGGGTGGGTGAGGGGGTGGAGTAAGAAGGTGACCCACTATTCTCCGCCCAGCCCCCCCTTTGTGGTCTTTGCTGCTGGTTTATAGATATTTTTCGCTCCTCCTCAGCAGTGTTTTTGGGGGGACAGCGGTCGTATGCTCCCTCGCTGAAATGTTTTATCGGTATTCTACGGAGATCAGGAGCAGCGTGAGGAGCTCTGCCGGCTGAGTAGGGCTTGCCAGGGGGAGGAAGGGAAGGGGGGGAGGGTTGGGGAGTGAAACATAGGGAGCTCAAGGAACCATGAACACACCGGCCCCTCTTTCTCCCCCTCTCTCTCCCTCTCTCTCCCCCTCTCTCCTCGTCCCCCCTACAGCTAAACCCTGTCTGACCGCTAGCAGCACCCTGCTGCTTGCTGCTACCCCAGCTTACTCTGTGTTAGAGAAGTAACGTGTAAGTCTATGTGTGTGTGTATATGTAGATATATTTGTGTTTGTTGAAGAGAATTAATGAAAAGGCACCAAATCTCCGAAACAAAGTCGGTGAAAGCAAGCATCCAAAGCAGAGAAAGGAACTGCTCCCGAGTGTGTGGGTAAAATAAAAGTCCTTCTGATGGCCTTAACAACGGTCCCATCATATCTGGAGAACAGCATTAAGACGACTTACAGGCATGGGAGAAACGTGCAGTGAGACCCGTCCGCACGCGTCTAGGAGGAGGAAGCCATCTGTAGAATCCCTGAGTGGGGACTCTGGGCGCCAGGGCCACTGAGGCGGCTTGGAGAGAGAGGGAGGGAGGGAGGGAGAGAGAGAGAGAGAGAGAGAGAGAGAGAGAGAGAGAGAGAGAGAGAGAGAGAGAGAGAGAGAGAGAGAGAGAGAGAGAGGGCGAGGGAGGGAGGGAGAGAGAGAGAGGGCGAGGGAGGGAGGGAGAGAGAGAGAGAGAGAGAGAGAGAGAGAGAGCAAGAGAGAGAGAGAGAGAGAGAGAGAGAGAGAGAGAGAGAGAGAGAGAGAGAGAGAGAGAGAGAGAGAGGGAGAGAGAGAGAGAGAGAGAGAGAGAGAGGGCGAGGGAGAGGGTGAGAGAGAGAGAGAGAGAGAGAGAGAGAGAGAGAGAGAGAGAGAGAGAGGGAGAGAGCGAGAGAGAGAGAGAGAGGGCGAGGGAGAGGGTAAGAGAGAGAGGGAGAGAGAGAGAGACACAGAAAGAGAGTGAGAGAGTGACAGAAAATGAGAGAGAGAGAGAGAGAGAGAGAGAGAGAGAGAGAGAGAGAGAGAGAGAGAGAGAGAGAGAGAGAGAGAGAGAGAGAGAGAGAGAGGGAGAGAGAGAGAGAGAGAGAGAGAGGGAGAGAGAGAGGGAGAGAGAGAGAGAGAGAGAGAGAGACAGAGAGAGAGAGAGAGAGAGAGAGAGAGAGAGAGAGAGAGAGAGAGAGAGAGAGAGAGAGAGGGGGGGACTGTTGAGAGCAATAAACAAATGAGGATCGGAGAGGGGGGCCGAGTGGCAGAGCCAGTGTATCAGAGCTCTGCTGTGTCGGCACTCTGATTCTGTTTGTGCTATTACATAATTAAATTTGGACTTGGATCATGCTTTTTAAGAGATTATGTGAGCATATGTTGCTTGAACACGTGCCAGCCTGTGAAATGGGCTCCTTTCACCAGTACTCTATTAGGTTTAGAGAGTTTATTGAAAATCAGAATTAGCTGTGCACTGCCAACAGTTAATGAATTGGTGTTATGATCTCGGTCCAACGGATGTGGTGTATTATATCATAAAAAATAATACAAATATACAAATACAAGCAAAAAACAGGGAAAGGGCGAACGCCGCCTAACAAAGCAACACACCATGGTTTATTTATTTCCATTTGAGTAGGATTGATCGACTTTTACGACCAGAGGACTTCATCCAACGGGCACTCACCATGTATTGGCCATTCTGCGTACAGTCTGTGTGTACAATCTAGGCGGTCTAGGGGTGGCATGTGGCCCAGGAGGTAGAGCGGGTTGGCTGGTAACCTAAGGTTGCTAGTTCAATCCCCGGCTCCTGTATCAAGGTGTCCCTGAGCAAGACGCCTCCCCCTAACTGCTCCTGACAAGTGGCTGTCTCCTTGCAGGGTTGACTCCGCCGTCGGTGTGTGAATGTGTGCATGAATGGGTGAATGTTCGGCAATATTCTAAAGCGCCTTGAATGGCCACTGGTTAGAAAAGCGATGTATGAAATAGAGTCAATTTAAAATGTATCATTGACATTTCTCTCTATGGAACGTCTTTGTGTCTTTAGGAAGAATCTAGACAGCCTCTTGGTTTTCTCCAGCAGTTCGGACTCCTTCCACGACGTCTCCACGCTGTCTGTTCACCAGGACGTGGACAGACAGGCCGGGAGGTTTCGATAAACTCAGAGAGAAAAAACACATCTTTTTCTTTGCACCCCTTGCTCCCCTGCCCCTGAAACACCGACCCCTGGTCCTGTACGCTAGTTGAATCTACATCTCTCTCTATCTCTCTCTCTTTTACCCTCCAGCCCCTCCTACCAGTGGGGTTGCGCAGCTCCATAAAGATTTAAGCAGTTATTCCAGTCATTATTGGTTGTTAAATCTAGTGATGGTCGTAAAGGCCCCTCCAGTCCCCCCCCCCCCCCCCCAGAGGTCAGCTGACGGCCTGGTTTATGAGCTCCCCCAGCCGTGCATCACTGGCGGGCCCCTGCCTCCCCCCTCCTCCCCCAGCAGGCCCCACCTCTCAGACGCTCCGGATGGATGGGTGGGGGGGCCGACCACAGACCACAAAGTGCCATCTCCTGCCGGCATCGGAGGGAGGGGCCGCTGAACTTCGCCATACAGGCCAGGGGCCACCAGGAACCTCCCCCCCATCCCCCCACCCCAGCTCCCCCTCTTCCTCCTTTCCTACTTCTTCTCTTCCTCCTCTTCCTCCTCCACCTCCTCCTCCTCTCTCACCACCTCCTCCTCCTCCTCCTCCTCCTCCTCCTCCTCCTCCTCCTCCTCCTCTCTCACCACCTCCTCCTCCTCCTCCTCCTCCTCCTCCTCCTCCTCCTCCTCCTCCTCCTCCAGTATTTGGTCCAGTGAGTGTAGGAGATGATTTGTTACTTCAGATTATACAAGGGAACGCTGCTAACCTCCACCTGAACGCCCCTATCACTGCGTCGCGGGGTGAGGTGCAATCCCCTGAATTTATGGCACATTTCGAGAAATTGTCATTTTTTACAATGCCATAAGCGTGCGAGTGAGTTACTCTGTCGCCGTCAGGTGTGTCGTTCCCCTCCCCCCCCCCCCCCCCCCCCCTCGCACACTCCTAGTGAAATCCCCCCAGATTATCGCGGGGTTTAAGGCGTGACATCAATTTTATTTGACTTGTTTAAAGGTCCTTGCCTCATAATAAGCATTGTTACACGAGGAGACTCCAACACCACAGCAACACTGCCGCCCGCCCAAGGAGAGGCGAGGGCAACTACTGTCGCTGGCGCTGGTTTTAGTGAACTTATTCATCACAAAAAATACAATCAAATGGGATGGAAGTGCAGACATGCAAGGGAATTATTATTCCCGTATTCACAGTACCCGGTACCCACATTCCATATCTTTATTCCATTGCGTTTCATGCTTTAAAATAGACCATGAAAGGCCAATAAAAGGCGCTTAAGGAAGCTGTTTATATATAATTCAGGGAATCAATTGACTCGTGTGAACGGCTGTTCCTTTAAGAACAGTCGCGTTTGATGCCGTCCGCACCAATGAGTGACACTGTTCTTGCCACAGCTCCTTTGTGTGCTAATAATTCATTGGCCTGCCAATTATTCTATGAGCCACCAGAGAGACGGCGAAGAAGACAGGAAGGAGAGGGAAAAAAGAGGAAGGCGCGTTCCGGCTGTCCTCCTGCTCAAGGACTGCCACGGCGGAGCCAAAGGCACTTCAATGTTCTGTCCTTTGCTTTTTTCTTCCTAAGGGCTGGTTTCCTCTCTCTCTCTCTCTCTCTCTCTCTCTCTCTCTCTCTCTCTCTCTCTCTCCCTCCCTCTCTTCGCCTCTCTCTCTCTCTCTCTCTCTCTCTCTCTCTCTCTCTCTCTCTCTCTCTCTCTCTCTCTCTCTCTCTCTCTCCCTCCCTCTCTCTCTTTCTTTTGGAGCACTTTGCAGATGTTTTTTTCCTCAGCGTGAAGCAGCCAAAGTCTTCTTTATTGCTGGGCCTCTGGTGACCTCACCCCTCCGAATAAAGTCATTGAGTGAGCTTGGGGAAGACAGACCCTGCGTTCCGGGGAATTAATCAGGTGCACCACCACCGCCACCGCCACCGCCACCGCCACCGCCGCCGCCGCCGCCGCCACCGCCACCGCCGCCACCGCCACCACCTCCACAACCACCACCACCACCACCACCACCACCGCCACCACCACCAGCAGGCTGCTGAGGTGTAGGGGAGGGGGGGCTCGGCTGCCCCTGGGAAGGACGGAGGATAGTTACGGAGCTGACAGCCAGCTGATAGCCCCGTGTCCTTCACATTATGAGCACATCAAAGGCCGGTCTGAGGCTGGAGCGTCTGGTGGAGGAGCAGGCGGAGCCCTCTCACCAGCAGGCAGGATGGCTCCCGGGTGACATCATGCTCCGGTGGAGGCTATACTCGGACCGTAGCCTGGGCAGATAGGGACGGTTAAATGGAGAGACGAGAGGAGTGGTTGTTCATCTCAGAATTTAATTTAGGAAGGTTTTAGTGGCTGTGGTTTGTTTAGCCTGCCTGATCGCAGACTCTGTTTCTTTATAATTATTTTTCTCTTGCTCTTCAACATTCATTATTGTCTCCTCCTATCAAATACATATTTTTTTAACGTGGGAAAAAAATGTGGCTCTGCATTTAGCAACTACCAATGTACATGTGTGTGTATGTGCGTGTGTGTATGTGTGTCTATGTGTATATGTATTTGTGTGTGTGTGTGTGTGTGTGTGTGTGTGTGTGTGTGTGTGTGTGTGTGTGTGTGTGTGTGTGTGTGTGTGTGTGTTTCTGTGAGTGTGAATGAACACAGCCTTTGCCTTACTTTAGGTAGCCTACTTCCTGTGTTTTTCTAAGCATGAAGGTCAGACCGAATAAGCAAGGTGTAGAGGCAGGACGTGTAAGGGGGGACAACTGGGTCAGACTTTCTGAGCTAGGAGCTAAAACGTTGTTAGCTAGCCAGCCAGGGCATTGTTATGCTAACCACTCAGCACTCTATGCACAAGATGACCTCTTGTTGGCCCTTTTTTATTCTGTTTTAAACAAAATATACTTTTTTTCATCATTTTATTGGCGCCTTTCTTGTCGACGAGAGGCGGTCAATATGGGATGTTTGACGACGTGAGTGTGTTTGTCTGTGTGCGGGTAAAAAGAGGGGGGGCGGGGGTTGTTTTTTTGCGTCTGAATTCCTGAGCTGTGTGAAAAGAGATGGCTTTCTTTGGGCCTGAATTTAATGAGATGATCAATGACCCTGAAGACTCCACACTCACAACAGACAGGGGGAGAGAGAGAGAGAGAGAGAGAGAGAGAGAGAGAGAGAGAGAGAGAGAGAGAGAGAGAGAGAGAGAGAGAGAGAGAGAGAGAGAGAGAGAGAGAGAGAGAGAGAGAGAGAGAGAGAGAGAGAGAGAGAGAGAGAGAGAGAGAGAGAGAGAGAGAGAGAGAGAGGCGAAGAGAGGGAGAGAGAGAGAGAGAGAGAGAGAGAGAGAGAGAGAGAGAGAGAGAGAGAGAGAGAGAGGGAGAGAGAGAGAGGAATGAAAGAGACGAGCAAAAGGACTCACTAGGATTTTTTGCTGCAGCTATATGGCAGTCCGGTCAGTCTTTGAAAAGGAAAAACAAAGACCGGGATTGTTTTTGTAACACGGACTCCTTGTACTCTCCGTCTCCGCGCCTCTCAGGGTTATACTGTCTTTGATGTAGCAGAGAGAGACATATTTTTCAAGCTGCTATCAGCATCAGAGGAGAAGCTGGTCAGCCTTATGCACACATGTCTGATTAGAGGTAGCAGCTCTTCTTATGAATGCTGCTGCCGTGTGCAGCGCCGGGTCCTGCAGAAATCCTCTCACTCCTCCGACAACAAATGCGGTGCGATGCCTCGGCATTGTACGACGCTGTCGGACAAATTGTTCTGACTGATTTCCACTAATTATGCTCACCTTCCTCCCTTCTGTCTTTCCTTTGAACTGCGGACGGTAGGAAGGGAGCGGGGAAGGTACGCGGCAAACAGTACTGACAGATAGGACTGTCTCCTCACTTCAAATTAAGGAAACACCCCTGTCGGAAATGCGGCCCTGCGCGGGTCTCACGGCGCTAATGCTAACGCTAATGTTTACCAACAGCCCGCGCCGAGCGGCGGCGGGGGTGCATGCCAATGAGCAACGCTTTGTTTGTTTTGTTAGGATTTCAAAGGGCTCAAAACACAGGTATTAATCCAGAAGGGCTGTTTCTGTAGCGTGTCTCTTCTTTTTAAATAACTGATACTCCGTTCCTGGTTAATTGGATAATTGTTATTGCTGTGAACCGAACATTTATAGGTTTTGTTAAGAATGTAGGTTTCCTTTTGTTAACCGATGTTTTAATGAATATATTGTTGTTTTATTTGTTCCAAGCCGACGACTGACCGACACGTATTGGTGGTTGCGTTGGTGGTTTGAAGGCGTACCTAAGAACACACCTATCCTCGTGAACATGTATTTACAGCCGGCTGGAGGTCACGTGTCGCCACGGAGACAGGAAACCGCCCCTCTGGCGTGTTCCGCCGTACCCTCATCCCTCGTTCGCCCATCGTGAGCCCGGGGCCGGGGGCCGAGGAATGACATCATGCGGCGGGCGGCGTTTGAAGTGCCAGTCCTGAAGGAACCACTTATAGCAATTAGGACATCCTTGAACAAGCGTTTGTGAAACATTGGCTGGTTTTTGGCATTTGCCTCCCGTTCCTGCCTACTAACTAGGGAGGTTTGATCTCCCATAATGATGTGCCCACTGGCTCCCCAGTCCTGACAGCACGCTCCCCAGAGAGAGCCGGGCGGCGTGGCTACTCCCTGATTGCATCAAAGTGTCAGAAATTGCAACATCAAAAATAATAACTGATATTTTGGTAAGAGGTTGCTCTTTGAAAAAAAAAAAAAGAATCCCCTTTAAAACGCTCTCTAATTTGTGTCTCTTGTAGGTTGCCGATGTATGCATGCGTGTGTGTGTGTGTATGCACACGTTTGTGTGCATGTGTGTGTGTGTGTGTGAATATGACTGCGACTGAAAGGGCTTAAAGCAAATAAAAGCAATAAAAAGAGAGGAAGGGTGTTCATTATTGAACCCCATATTTTACATACGGCGCAGTCTTCTGACTGAACTGGCATGAATTGGTTCTGTGCTGTCAATCTGGGGGGGGGGGGCTCCTCTCACCCGGCCCCCGAACTATCTCCCTCTGAAGAACAGGGGTGGCTTCCTCACTCTCTGTCTGCACCCCTGCCATCATCTCGCCTGTGTAGTGAAGATGTGAAGCCGTCTGAGGAGTCGGGGGGACATGGGGCTGGGGGGGGGGGGGGGGGGGGGGCGGGGGGGTAACACCGTGGATGGTAAAGCAAGCAGAGCAGGGCTGAAGAGCCACTCAATGCCCTGAGCCTTCTGTCTGTATTAGAGACTACACTCAGGGTTTCTGTCACGGATACGGGACACACAACACAATGCCAACCCAGGGCCTTTTAATGGCGGCTGATTTGATTCATTACATCCAAGTTGTGACGTGACATGCCGCCCCCAAAGCAGCATGTGGAAGTGAGGCTCAAGGCTGATGTTTGTTCGGTGTTTAAGTGCCATCGCCGGGGAGACCGTTTTTTGGTGTTTTCCTCCTTCGGGCCCTCGGCTCAGTGGACGGAGAGCCAGTCAGCCGGCAGGCACGCACGTGTTCTGGGAGCCTTCCGTGGCCAGGGGGTCCACTCGGAGCGGCGTTTGCGGCGTCTTTGAGGGTGACATCCATATTTCAACACCTATCTTGACTCCTTTGACCTTGCCGCGATGCGCATTAATAACACATTTATAATACATAATACCGCTCTTGTTCCGAGCGTGTACGTTGCTCTCCTATTTTTTTTCTTAAACCAAACCACCGTGGCCTCTCGTTTTTGATTACAGACAGCGCTTGGGATAATTTGCAATGTCTCAGATGCGTAAAAAAAATCATTTGCATTACCTGCCTAAGAGTCTGTGTGTAGGCCCTGCCGTGGGCTGAGTATTACCACAATGAATTGAAAGGGACAATCGTGTGTTAAAGCAGCGAATTGAAAACGACAGTCAGCCAAGGTTTCAGCAAGGATGAAATTAAAATCAGCACAGCGGCGAGCGAGGACGCTGTACCAGAATGAATTAATGCCGTCTCGGAGAGAGAGCGGGGAGGAAAGGGAGATTTGCTTTGCAATGACAAATGTTGATTTCCCCCGAGGTATTTAAAGCGATTTGACCCAGTCATTCTTTTAAATCACAGACATGAGATGATAAATGTGCTGCTAATGAGGCCCTCTGCATTGTACCTCGCACTCTGCCTCCTGCAGGATCGCTTGCAGGTCTGCTGCTATGCCTTCGAGTGCTCCTCAAAAACACTGCTACCCCCGGAGCAAATAACCCGGCAACGGAGCTCTGCAGAACACCCTCCATGTGTATTCCTTACACGCCGCGAGAGATCATCAGGAAATTAAAATCAAACACGCAATCGCATTGTCCTGCACATGCAACTTCTTTTTTTTTTCATTTATTTTTATAAAAGCCCCTTTTAATCTGAAAGAAAAGAGTGACTGAATTCCAACCCTGTCAGCATGTGTCGACATTATGATAATCTTCCTCACCGCCGGGTCCTGTTTTCCCCCCTCTTCGCCTCCATCTAATAGCTAAGCACTTATACGCCTATATACTTATGACAAAGACCAGAGCTGCACGGGGGATGTTAACAGAGCCGCTCTCATTATCTGCCGCGCAGCAGCGCCTCCTGTGTGGAGGCGCCGAGGAGAGAAGGGAAGGGGAAGGAGTCTTTCAGGTGCGGGGTGTACAGCATCATGGATAGGGCGTGCTCCACCTCCCTGCTTTACAGCGGCCCTCTGATCAATCAGTGCTGACAGTGCGCTGGGCCTTTGTGCGGGACAAATGTCTGCGTGTGAGCGAGCGGCACCTGAATGGGGAGGGGAGCGTCCCGTGCCACCCATCTCCCACCCCGCGGATTAACACCCCCGGTTGCTTTGATGGATTAGCGTGTGGGGGAAATTGCTTGATTATTGATATGAAAATGTTATTTCTCTCGTCTTTTTAAAGTGGGGTTAGGGTGGAGGTGGGGAGAGGGGGGTGCTTAAGAAGGCTGTGTATGCAAATGGCTCTGTGTGTGTGTGTGTGTGTGTGTGTGTGTGTGTGTGTGTGTGTGTGTGTGTGTGTGTGTGTGTGTGTGTGTGTGTGTGTGTGTGTGTGTGTGTGTGTGTGTGTCTGTGCATGTGTCCGGATGTGTATTTGTGTGCAGAGTGATTATCCTCTGTACTCACCTGTCTTCCTCACCTGCAGCCTCTCCAATAGGAACAGCGGTTATGAGTTGGGAAAGACAGGGACACAAACGGTTGAGACAGGGAGTCAGAGGGGAAAGAGACAGGGATGGGAGAGACAGGGACACAGAGGGGTGACACAGGGACATAGAGAGGAGAGACAGTGGTTATGAGGCAGGGGAGACAGGGACATAGAGGGGAGAGACAGTGGTTATGAGGCAGGGGAGACAGGGACATAGAGGGGAGAGACAGTGGTTATAAGGCGGGAGACACAAGGACACCGAGGGGAGACAGAGTGGGCAGGGGTCCGCTCCAGCAAAGACACATTCAGGCGCCCCTTCATGTGAAATATTGTTTGCCATCGTATTACCAGGGCTGACCGCAGGAAGATAAGGCCTGGCCCAAGAACGAACGCAGAATCTCCCTGGGAGATCCTTCTGTTCCCTCCATAACCATTTCTTCAGATTGAACTGTACACATATCAACTCCCGTACAGTTATGACATAATCACCTCTGACTTGAATAGCTTGGACCGAGCCGGACAGAGACACCAAATCTCCATGCACACGTGTCCGTTAAACCGGAGGAGACTGCAGGAACTTAGGAAAGTTTCTGACTGGTGTTGCAACATGTTTCTCCCGTTACCCCTGTTATGCGATTCAATGCAGGATTTATCCTCCTTGGACACAATGCCAAGGAGGTCTGTGGCTCTGCAGTTTATCCTGCTGCTTAGCCCTGTAGCTTACGGGCTCTGTACTGCGGTGAGAGTATTGCTTCAATGACATAGCTCACCTTTTACTGGTGTTTATGAGTTGAAGGCACTGGTTCCAAAACACTTCATGCATATGCTTTGTATTAAGCTTCGTAAATTGTCTGGACAACTTCTTTTTTTTTTTTTGAATGCGGATTTCTCTCCCGTGGTTTTAAGGTTTCTTTTGTATAATATTTGTTTTTCATCCCCGGTCATTTTTCATTTTCATACAATGGCATTTTATGGAGTTTTGTCTGGTTTACGTGGTACCTGAGTAAATTCCATATTCCTAAAACCGTAATGACTTGTCATGTCAATGAAATGCTGATTTATTCACACAATATCTGTGAATAATGCCTTCCGTGCGGCAGTACACCGTCTACAGTTGTTGTTTGCTGGTACCCATCACTTCAGGGATGGATTGGGTCTGAGCTACCAGCAGCTCGGCTAAGTGATTACCGCCATTACCGAAGGTAGGCCTGTCTGCCGAGCGTTATCCATAACGGTGGACAGTATGAGACGGGGGGCCCGCCGCTGCCATCGGGGGCCCTTCAGAGGACCGGCCCCTGACTAATGGGTACCGTGTGTGTGCAACAGTCTGAACTCCAGAGCTCCGGTGACAAACACGAATAACACAAAAAGTGTGTGTTTTACATCGCCTCCGATCCCAACCAACCCCTGCCCTCCCCCGAACCCCCCTGATCGTAAAGATCCGGTCGTAAACCGAGGATTTACGCACTTCATTAGCGGTGATACAATGCACATAAGTCTAACATATAACAATTGGGAAAGCCGTTAAGTAACCTTTTTATAC
>NC_044061.1:25862535-25867535 GCF_902167405.1 Gadus morhua | reverse complement strand
ACCCTGAAATAGACTTACATAATAGTCGTGAAATTGATACGAAGCAGTTTAGATCAAATTTTCCTATTATGTATCTGTTGGATTTCTGTTACTCCTGCGCCGCCTGTGCTATGCTAACATCTCAACTGACACAAACAGCTGATGAGAAGATGGATGAGCTATGGCAACTTGATCTTTTTCTAAGTGCTGAAAAAAAAAGCGAAAAAAACAGAAAGCTGTTCCATCCTATTTGAGTCGGAGTGGGAGACGGATAGCTTGACAAATGAGACAGGGAGGAACGGCGAGGGCGCAAGGGCCCAGGGAGGTGGAGGAGGAGGAAGAGAGGTGGAGGGGAGCCGGCCCAGCGGGGAGCTTAGGGGGGGGGGGGGCACGGGGCCAGGGCCACCGTCGGGGACGGCAGAAAGGTCACGGTAGAATGAAAACCGATTCTCCGCCGGGGCTCCCTGGGCAATATCCAGTAACCCCGGCCCTCTTTCCTGCTTTAGAACCAGGGGTGCATCCATCACAGCAACCCCCCCAACCTCTCCGTCCTCGGGCTTCCTCTTCCTCCGTGGTTGTGTTGCCGTGTTCAGACCTGACCAAACGGAGAGGGAGAGCAGGTCACCTACATGGTTGGGAGAACTTACTTTAATCTAACATCATGGATTTGAGAGAAGTGGTGTTCTGAAAGAGAGAGTTTAGAGGGTCGGTGAGCAGAGTCCGTAAAAAACAATTGTTTCTGTTTATTTCACTGAGAACAACAAAAAAAGGCAATGCCGCAATTCCAGTCTAAGGGTGAAGTTAAGGTATTCCTTATGAACAGAATAAATTAACCTTATTCTATAGTCAATGCAATTTAACTAATGCAACCAAATTAAATCAATCTTGGACAGTACAAACGTGGGGCAGTTTGGGTATGCTAACCAAGGCTAACTAGCCCTCTCTGTCCTTTCCCAGTCGTTGTATTTCCATCCTTCAGGTCTTGTTTTTTTGCTGCCCGTGGCAGAAATGTTCCTTCTCTTCTCACCAATCACACTCAGTACCATGTGACCCCTCAACCCCCCCGAGTAAATAACACAAGTCTGAACAGCCGCAAGAAAAACGTCAGCTCCCTTCTCTGTCAAAGCTCTCTTTTAACATCTCACGCTTGGCAAGCCTAGTAACGCAAGACAGATTGTAAGGCCTTGCGGTGGTGGAGAATTCGGTGAACTGTACCGGAGGCAAGATTGCATTGTTAGACATTTTAAAGGTCCACTCTTTAGAGGTACAATGGTGTGGTAAATAGCCGGCATAATGTGAAGTGTTTAACAGAATTGCCTCTCATTTTCACTTTCACGGATGGTTTGAGGTTCCCCTGCAGCTGGGGGCCGCCTTTGTCAGATGTTAATCATTGATAGGGCCTACTTTGGACATGGAAAACACTGTGATACAAGTGTAATGGGGGAACTATATTCCAACACTGCATTTATATCTCAGTGCTATGTTTCAATGCTATGTCTCAGAATCACATGAAAAGCACAACGAACAGTTTAGTTCTTTTTTGGGGTTGGTTGCTTTTGCTTTTGCTTCATAAGACATAATTGATGTGACTGTTGCAGTGCCCTCTCTGGTCTACGGGGTTTAAAGAGGACAGATTATCAGCACTACGCCTGTCAGTGGGGGAAAGCACATTGTAAATCACACTGCTGCTACACTGGGAAACGGTACAAAAAAAGCCTCTTTGTTGTTGACCACGTCTAATTGTCCTTATCCTGCAGATCCATGCAGAGCGGTACACGGTGTGTAGCTCTGACCAGCTTCTCCTCAGTGATGTGAGGGGCAGCTGGGGCTGTCAGGAGAAGCCATACGTGCGGTATTATTGTCCAACTCTCAGGGCTGCAAACACGTGTGCGTGCTCTGATCTCTTTCTTTGACACACGTGTGCAAGGCCCATCCAGATGTCTGCCGACATGAATAGAATCCACAGGTCCATAATGCCTCCGTGGGCACTGAAATAAACGTGCATGTCAATACTGTTCAATGGAAGAGTGCGCACACACACAGACACACAGCTCATATCTCCCCTCTGTTTCATCCCGCTGTTCCCCCGTCATCTCCATTATCCTCCCCGTGTTGGAGATATCTTGCTCTTTTTTTTCCCGGCGTGCACGGCCGTATTTCACGACAGTCCGGCGTCTCTGACATGCATGCAAATCGGGGAATCACAGGACTGCGAGCTGTCACCCGGCACAGATTCATGTGGTCGCGAGGGGGCTGGAGGAAGGGGTCGTTGATCTACCAAGCTTCTGGTTCTCGAGTGCGGGGGGAGGGGGAGGGGCTTGCTGGGTAGGAAGCTAAGGATGTTAGCCTCACTTTCTCTGTTCCGACATTAGCATAAGACGGGCTACCTGACTGACACTCAGGGCTGCCTGGGACTGAAAGGACTCTCCTTTCTGCACACTGCAGCCGGAAGGCCCGTTCTCCCCCCTTCACCCCTGGCTTTGTGTCCCTCTCTCCCCCTTTATGCTGGTTGTTCCTCCCTCGCTCTTCTCCCCAGCACCTCATTTGCATCCGAGGCATGGTGGCCGGGAGGGGGGAGCGGGGGGTGAGGACCCCCTGGTGCCCTTCCCTCACCCCGGCCCGGTCTTTGTCTCAGATGGAGACCCCCACTCCTCCTCCCCACCAGGTCGGTACTCCTAGCAGCGCCACGGCGGCCGGGGTTTTTGGGGTGGGCTGCCGGGACGAACAGCATGGAGGTGTTTTTGTAACTGGGCACGAGCAGGGCCAGAGCAGCGTCCAGCCTCGCCGTCCCGCGGCCCTCCAGCTGATCGCGGAGGAAGGGATGTCTCACTTCAAGGGGAAAGGGGGAAGCTCGCAGGGGAAGGATGGGATTTCAGGGTAAACAGAGGGAGACTGAGAAGACCCTGTTTCATATCCCTGGGAGAACGCCGGGGAGAGCGGTATTGAGGGAGAAATTGCGGATGACAAGTTCAAGCGAACGTCAAGCTGGGATTTCCTATGATCAATTTCCGAACGAGTTGGAGGAAGAGACACAGATGGCTTGTCAGATCCACTGCACCGCACAATTTGTTTGGTGGACGTGATTATGGTCTGTCAGCTAAATATAAACGTCTCTGTATTCAGTCGCTCACGCTGTTTACTTCACACACGAGTTCCCATATATTATAATATAGATCTAATCGAATGCAAATGTTAGTGTAATGTTATCCTTCCGCACATATCCATAGCATGTAGCCATCACAGCTGAACCATTTCCTCAACATACTGTTTGTACTGAGGCTTCTGCCACTGCCACACCAAAAAAAGACCCCCCTCTTGATATTAAGTACTTAGAACATGATCTTAGTCTGATTAATTACGCCCCATGCTGTGCTCTCCCTCCCTCCTCCTTTAGCTCTCCTGGCTAATGGCTACTGTGCGTGCCTTGTGTGTGTAGCTCGTAGCAGCGCGGAGGTCTCGCGTGCGAGGGGGAACAGTTTTAATTAACGTGGAGACAACACCTCTCTCCCTGCTCATCTTTCACCTGGAGGACACAGGGGAACTCTGACTCCAGCCTGGCATGTCGCTGATTAAAGGAGGGCCTCATTTACCGTTGCCTGCTGTCAACAAAACACCCACTAATGGCATTATGCCGAGGCCTGAGGGGGCATGGGGGTGTTGGGGGGGGGGGGGACACACAGGAACTAACCCCGCCTAGGCCTTCGGAATAAAAGACAGAGAAAACAAATGTAGCCGTAATCTGCAATCGGCGAGCCTGATCTCTTTCTGTGATTGGGTCTGTGAATACGGCCGCCGGTCTCGACCCGCCGGGGGGATTAAAAGGATGGTCGAAGCTGCCCCTCTCTCCTCTCTCTGGTGTCGTTTGCTTTGGTCTTGGGCTGGGCGGGGCCTGAGCCCGGGAAGGGGTATTTAAAGGTGACTTAGTGTCCTCTCCCTGCCGTCGACCCCTGCGTTGGCAGGCTAAAAGTATTTGCGCGTCTCTCATCGCCTGATGGGCATTGGCGTGGACATGGCTCGCCGCGTTCTGGAGATGACTTCATACCTCCCCCCGTCCCCCCTCTGTCTCCCCCCCCTGTCCCCCCCCCCATCTCCCTTCTTCCATCACTTCCTCTATATTTAGCCCGGGAATGGCTGCTCAGATGGCATCGGCGAGTCCTTTTGATGCCTTGGCACAACAAAAGCCTTGATGTCCTAACACACTTAGGGAACACTCCAGGCTGGAATCCCCAACATGAGGGTTGTGTCAGCCAATCCGTTAACACCCTGACGCTCCCCCGGCCACATGTGCTCAAAACATTATGGCCGCCGTTAATATCAGGGTGTCAGTCCAATATAGACTTACAAGAACATGGGGACGCTAATAGACTTTTAATGGATGCAGATACACATCACATTGAGTCACCTTAATATCTATTTATGTTTAAATATACATGTATGTGGTCTTTTTTTAATCTTTTTTACAGTTAAACCTTAACTTTAAAAAGGGGCTCTTTTTTTTTTTAAAATAGGGCTTCTTCTTTGTTGATTTCCTGCATTTACCTTCGGTTTGATAACCTTTCCCCTTGTTTTTTTAGTTGACCCTTATTTCTGCTTACCCTGACTCTAACTCTAACCCTCCCCACGCAGCATACTTTAAGCATTAGCAGGCAGGAAACATGAAGTGCTGAGCTCCAGGCCAGTTGTCCTTGTTGCAGCGTGTCCTAACAGGCATCTTATTAGTCACCCCGGCCAGGGAAAGCGCCATAGCTACTGATTCACATCATTAGCCATTAGCTTTTGGTCTTGCTGCTATTCATTCACCTTTGATGGCGGCATCCCTGAAGCCAGGGGCCGGTAAAAGCTTCGAGTTATTAATGCTATGATTAATTAGGAAAGTTTGTTTCTTTTAAAGTGACAGCTCTTCCTTAAGCGGCCCTGTAAACTTTTATAGGACCATACTGCTGACCTCAAATTGGAAATTTGTGTTGGAAGCCGCCTGGCTCACCATTACAGCTTTCTGCTGTTGTTAATTTTATATCTGT
>NC_044061.1:25857882-25862435 GCF_902167405.1 Gadus morhua | reverse complement strand
AAAAAGACCCCCCTCTTGATATTAAGTACTTAGAACATGATCTTAGTCTGATTAATTACGCCCCATGCTGTGCTCTCCCTCCCTCCTCCTTTAGCTCTCCTGGCTAATGGCTACTGTGCGTGCCTTGTGTGTGTAGCTCGTAGCAGCGCGGAGGTCTCGCGTGCGAGGGGGAACAGTTTTAATTAACGTGGAGACAACACCTCTCTCCCTGCTCATCTTTCACCTGGAGGACACAGGGGAACTCTGACTCCAGCCTGGCATGTCGCTGATTAAAGGAGGGCCTCATTTACCGTTGCCTGCTGTCAACAAAACACCCACTAATGGCATTATGCCGAGGCCTGAGGGGGCATGGGGGTGTTGGGGGGGGGGGGGACACACAGGAACTAACCCCGCCTAGGCCTTCGGAATAAAAGACAGAGAAAACAAATGTAGCCGTAATCTGCAATCGGCGAGCCTGATCTCTTTCTGTGATTGGGTCTGTGAATACGGCCGCCGGTCTCGACCCGCCGGGGGGATTAAAAGGATGGTCGAAGCTGCCCCTCTCTCCTCTCTCTGGTGTCGTTTGCTTTGGTCTTGGGCTGGGCGGGGCCTGAGCCCGGGAAGGGGTATTTAAAGGTGACTTAGTGTCCTCTCCCTGCCGTCGACCCCTGCGTTGGCAGGCTAAAAGTATTTGCGCGTCTCTCATCGCCTGATGGGCATTGGCGTGGACATGGCTCGCCGCGTTCTGGAGATGACTTCATACCTCCCCCCGTCCCCCCCTCTGTCTCCCCCCCCTGTCCCCCCCCCCCATCTCCCTTCTTCCATCACTTCCTCTATATTTAGCCCGGGAATGGCTGCTCAGATGGCATCGGCGAGTCCTTTTGATGCCTTGGCACAACAAAAGCCTTGATGTCCTAACACACTTAGGGAACACTCCAGGCTGGAATCCCCAACATGAGGGTTGTGTCAGCCAATCCGTTAACACCCTGACGCTCCCCCGGCCACATGTGCTCAAAACATTATGGCCGCCGTTAATATCAGGGTGTCAGTCCAATATAGACTTACAAGAACATGGGGACGCTAATAGACTTTTAATGGATGCAGATACACATCACATTGAGTCACCTTAATATCTATTTATGTTTAAATATACATGTATGTGGTCTTTTTTTAATCTTTTTTACAGTTAAACCTTAACTGTAAAAAGGGGCTCTTTTTTTTTAAAAATAGGGCTTCTTCTTTGTTGATTTCCTGCATTTACCTTCGGTTTGATAACCTTTCCCCTTGTTTTTTTAGTTGACCCTTATTTCTGCTTACCCTGACTCTAACTCTAACCCTCCCCACGCAGCATACTTTAAGCATTAGCAGGCAGGAAACATGAAGTGCTGAGCTCCAGGCCAGTTGTCCTTGTTGCAGCGTGTCCTAACAGGCATCTTATTAGTCACCCCGGCCAGGGAAAGCGCCATAGCTACTGATTCACATCATTAGCCATTAGCTTTTGGTCTTGCTGCTATTCATTCACCTTTGATGGCGGCATCCCTGAAGCCAGGGGCCGGTAAAAGCTTCGAGTTATTAATGCTATGATTAATTAGGAAAGTTTGTTTCTTTTAAAGTGACAGCTCTTCCTTAAGCGGCCCTGTAAACTTTTATAGGACCATACTGCTGACCTCAAATTGGAAATTTGTGTTGGAAGCCGCCTGGCTCACCATTACAGCTTTCTGCTGTTGTTAATTTTATATCTGTCCAATAAAAAGCATTGGGGGTTGCAGCCGTGCGTCGTACACTCCCACATGGAGCCTGCTCCTCCTCCACCTCTTCCTCCTCCTCCTCCTCCTCCTCCTCCTCCTCCTCCTCCTCCTCCTCCTCCTCCTCCTCCTCCTCCTCCAGCTCTTCCTCCTCCTCCTCTTCTTCCTCCTCCTCTACCAGCTCTTTCTCTGCCTCCTCCTCCTCCCCCTCCTACAACTCTTCCTCTTTCCCTTCCTCCTCCTCTACCTCCTCCTACTCCACAAATAGTGCAACATTGTGGAGGACGACTCCTCATTTCTAACTCATTGCATTGAACCTATTAATTTGTTTCATTTTAATACATATTACAAACACACATGATTGATTTTTGTATGAATGTAGTTATTTGTGAACTGTTCATTATACATGCAAACATTTTCCCGTCTTTTATTTATATTTTCTCTTTGAGCCTAAATATAACCGAACAAACTTTATTCAAGCATCCTCAAAGACAAAACGCCCCCAGTGGTGACACAGTGGTATTGACCCGTGTCACATCCTGTAGGCCTTTGTGTTTCGAGAAGTCTGTGTAACCTGAAAAGGCACAGGAGGAAGTGCACATTGATGCCTCTTGATTACTGCCCTGGGGATCTCCCGAACATGGAACCACTTAAAAGATAACTCCCGAAAACTCTGGCTGCCCAGTCTGAGAGTCGAAACAATATCAGTGATGTAAGGGAAGTGAGTCGTGAATGGCACTGTTTACACTTGTTGGATGTTCACACATAAGCAGAAAATTCCAACATAAACATCCAGTTAGCGCATGTAAATCTTGACGATATTAATAACGCCTTTTATCTTCTGTTTTTACATCTGACCTTGGAGCCCTGAGGCATTTCTCCCCCCCCCTCCCTGCCTCCCTTTGTGTGAGTCTCCCTCCCTCCATCCACTTTTGTGAGTCTCTGTCTCTTATTCAGTCTCCCTCTCTCTCTCTCTCTCTCTCTCTCTCTCTCTCTCTCTCTCTCTCTCTCTCTCTCTCTCTCTCTCTCTCTCTCTCTCTCTCTCTCTCTCTCCCTCTCTCTCGCTCGGTTTTTCTCTCTCTAAGGCTGTATCTCTCTTCGTCACTCAGTTTTCGTCTTTTGCAAAGTCCAGCGCTCTGATAAAAAGCCAAACATACATGTTCTGTACTGTTGAGGACCTCGCCTGCTCACAAACACGAGCAGTCTGCTTAACGTCCGCACGGCTTCACTCTGGCCTCAGCGTCGAGTCCACCTGTCTCTCCGTCTCATTCAAAGAGACAGTGCCAGAGTTCATACTCCTCCATCTTCCTTACACACTCTCCCCCTACTGTGAGATGAATTCCAAAGGAGAGGGAGGGGATGCATTTACCTCGCTTCCCCTCTTCCTCATACTGTTATTTTTCTTATTCCTCCAGACAGGAGAAATGTTTTCGCTGAATCTGTGTGCTGCATGTCTCTGACAGGCAGCACAGGCGTACTTCCTGCAGTGGGTTCATACCGGTGTGTGTTTTTGTGTGTGTGTGTGTGTGTGTGTGTGTGTGTGTGTGTGTGTGTGTGTGTGTGTGTGTGTGTGTGTGTGTGTGTGTGTGTGTGTGTGTGTGTGTGCACACGTTGGAGTCTATGTGTGTGCATGTATGTGTGTTCCAGCCGTGCATGTGTTCATCCCTGTCTGATTGTATTCCTGCCTTTTTTTTTCACACTTGTTTGTGTACGCGTGTGCGCGCGTGAACACCAGCGCGCTCCAACGTGTGTGTGCGGCGTCTATGTTTTTTCTGTGTACCTCGGTGTAGCAGAGACCGCTTTCATGTGAGTGCCAAGTGAGGAGAATGCATGCGTGCGTCAAGGAGTCTTGCGCTGCGCGGGGGCTCCTTCTCTGTTTGCGAGGAGCCAAAAGCCTTTATCTGATGTTGGATCTTTGTTATTTGTCCATGAATCTACAACTGAGAACACAGTGTACCTGAGGGACCGGTCCAGTGATCTCCCCGCACATAGCATGCGGATGGGAACTTAAATGGAGCCGTCTGCTAGACTCTACCATCCCATATTGTTCAAAATCTGTCGCCAGGATCTCGTTTTAACTCCCTTTGAAATTTCCAAATGCAGCCGCTCCCTCAAAGTCTTGAGAGGAAGTCTGCGTGGGCAATATCCTGCTTGGCAGAGGAGCGGGGCTGGCGCGCCTCCACCAGCCTCCAGTGTTCGTGTCGCCGTGTCGCACCTAAAGCGGTCCCGCGTTTCAGCGCGGCGTCCTGGAGGCTTACGGTGGCTCAGCGCGCCGGTGCCGAGCGCCTGGCTGCCATCTTGAGCCACGCTGCCGCTCAGCCTCTGCTCTGTGTCTCGGGGGCGCCCGCCAGCCAGATGGCCGCGCGCTTCAGTGTCAGCGGCAGGCGGGCCGGTGGGTCGCTGTCGCATCCCGTCTCATCCCACCTCGTGGGAGGGCACACCCTCTTCCTCCTCCTCCTCCTCTTCCTACCACCCCCCCCTTGTTGTCGCGTTTGCAACCCTGCATTCAATTAGCAGGTTTACAATCTCATACGGCCACGGACCGCCGTGGCACGTCCCCACAGGGCCCGGCTGACACGAGGTCAGCTGTTAGCTTATTGCGCTAAATGAAATCAGGTGTAATAATAGATTTTAGAGAACTTGCAGAACTCCACATTCATTGTAAGGGGGACTTCTCTCTAAGTCCACGGCATAAAATATCAAAGCTGATACTTATTTTTAACGTTGCTGTTTTCTGTTGTTTGTTTGACACATAGAAATACACAAACCATAACACAAAATAACGTACTCTGCATTAATGAGAATTGCTTATTGGTTGCTGTTTGTTTT
>NC_044061.1:25850382-25852882 GCF_902167405.1 Gadus morhua | reverse complement strand
AACTCATACCAGCTCTATTGTCTCCAATCGTTTTCAGACGTTCCAAGACTGCACATGGGTTTTGGATGTACACCTTTGCCCTCTCATCTTTCATTCTTTCTCTCTCTCTCTCTCTCTCTCTCTCTCTCTCTCTCTCTCTCTCTCTCTCTCTCTCTCTCTCTCTCTCTCCTTTCCCTAATTTTTCCTATTCTCTCACTTGCTTGCTTTCTCCCTCCAACTCTCTGTCTCACCCTCCCCCTTGATCCTGGAAGCAAGGAGCACAAGGGCCTGACCCCCCCCCCCCCCCCCCTCTCCACACTCCTCTGCCCACCACCACCTCACCCGAACCCCCCCCCCGCTCCTTTCCCCTTCAACACACTAATCACCCTTAATCAGAAGTGAAATGCGTTTTTCTAAGGAAGTCGCTGGAAAATTTCACAATCTGCATTTCTCCGACCAAGCTGATTAGGGAAACATTATCCTGCTTTCACAGTCACTTCCAATCTGGCTATAATCTGTCACTGAAATCGCCTAATTATTTAGTCAATGACCTGGGGACGCAATCTTACAAAAGAATGAAATGCATGCCATATCATTTTCCCTTTCATTTATGCATGATATCACTGGCTACATGTTATGTTCCTTTGAGCTTAATATGGAAGGCTCGTTCCTGTGGATGTATTTATGTGGATTCCTAGAGTGTCTGAGTGTTCCCTGTCTGTATGCGTGTTTCTATCTGTATGTGTATGTGTGTGTGTGTGTGTGTGTGTGTGTGTGTGTGTGTGTGTGTGTGTGTGTGTGTGTGTGTGTGTGTGTGTGTGTGTGTGTATGTGTGTGTGTGTGTGTGTGTGTGTGTGTGTGTTTGTGTGTGTGCGTGTGTGCGTGTGTGTGCGTGTGTATGTATGCATGTGCGTGAGTGTGTGCATTTGTGTCTAAATGTGTATGTGTGTTTGTGTGAGTGTGTCGTGCGCGTGCGCGTGAATGTGAATGTGTGTACGTGCGTCCTTCTCTCCAGCCAAACTCTGTGTGGCTGTGTGCTGTAGTGCGTGTCCACTGCAGCGTGTCTGGAGCTGCTGAGCTGTGAATGCAGGTTGTGGGTAATGCAGTTTAGAGTCAGAGATGCCTTCAGGGAGCACCACTCAGTGGGGGGGGCATGTTATTGGAAAGGTCATGATTACAGTAGGGGGTCAGAATAACTCGCTGACACTCTTTATACACAAGTGACTGCAAGGACGCCTCGGGTGTCCACAACTATATTGAGTATTGACTAAGTGTCACGGCAATAAAAAGGAAACCTTCTTTGCGCTGTGTTATAACTCCGGAGATTGTGAAGTCAGGACTAAAGGTAGCAGTATCTTCAATGTCAATAAGGCCGCGTTGCTAATTGAACCGCTGAGAGAAAATAGCATTATTGTTGCTTATGTTGTGTTAAATGTTATTGCTGAACTTAAACTCATGATTCACTCTCCTCGCTAAAATAAATCTAACGCTTAAATCAGAGCTCGCAAGCTTTTGAGGTCCGTGTACGATAGATAAGGTATAATCTCCAAGGTTTGAGATTAATCACCACCACCACCACCACTACCACCCCCAACACCACCCCCGCCACCCCCACCATCACCATCACCACCACCAGCACCAATTACCAGCCTCTTCCGACCAGCCCACCCCCCTGCCCCTATCAGACCCCTGGTTTGAGGTGTGCCATCCAGCTTATTTGTACCTCACACCCTTTCTGCAAATAAACTGAGACTCAAAAATGTTCTTTTAAATTAGTGCAGGAAAACATTCCAGAGTTTGGCAGGGGGGGGGGGGCAGCCGCCCCAGAGCCCCAGTAGACCCGGGGCCGGTGTTAAGAGCCACGGTCCGGGGCCGCAGAACACCCCCGGAGAGGTCACGACCCCTGGCACTTTGACCATGGGAACGGCAGCGGTGTTGAGCCAAAACAAACAAGCGATGAAGATCAAACCAGGGTTCCCTCCGCCTTGTTACGGCCGCTGGTGTGAGATGTCCCCCGATGAAATGAAACCGCTGCACGTTAAATAAATAATCAATAGTTCCCATTCCTAGGGAGGTCAAGAATCGGAGCGTTCAGATTTGATTTAAAAGTAATCTTGTGGACGTTTAACATGGGTGACTGAATGCAATTCAACGGTAACCTCAAGTGAACGTAAACAGATCACCCTCCGTAGACCTGTGCAATGAGAACACAATAATTACAGATAGCCAGTATTGACTTGTCTACACAAGTGTGTAAGTATGCATCGTAGCACACTTACATACCACAATAAATCAGGTTTACTGAATGGGGGTGGGTTGATTGGGGATCTGATGCTGGAATAGACCAATAGTATTGATTAGGAAGCTGATGATCTCGAGTTTAAAATAAACAAGTCCATAATGATCTGTTTCTCTGTTGAACCTGGGCAGTATTGTTGGTTTTATACTTGGATATGCCCCTCACACCCCTAATCTCTTTCCCTCTGCTTGTTTTTCTTCTTCTTCCATTTGGCTTGGGACT
>NC_044061.1:25840382-25845382 GCF_902167405.1 Gadus morhua | reverse complement strand
GGTTTTACGCCTTGTCTCATCGTATAATAATATTATTATTAGCCTCACTTCGGAAAACCCTCACACACACACACACACACACACACACACACACACACACACACACTGTGCCCATACCGCACACATACACACATAAACACACCACACACACACACACTGTCCTGTCACTGGCCCTCTTAACCAGGAAATCCCTTTATTTCCACCCCAGGACATGCCTATAAATTTGGCGGTGGTTAAGGTATCATTTAGCCGGCACTCCTGTCATTTCAGCCGCTGGTTTCACTCTCTCTCTCGCTGCTCTTTCCACGAAGGCAACATTTATGTCTTTAATTTACGACTCTTCGCCCGGAGGACACTCTCAGGCCGTCTGAAGTGGTATTAGGGGGCCTATTTAGTTGTCAATGGCGGGGCCCTAGCGCAGTGTGGTGCAGATCCGTGCCGAGCCAGGCCCCTGGAAACGGAGAGGAGGGAACAAGGGAGCGCAGAGCAAAGGCAGCAAAGGCAGCAGGGCTCAAATGAGAATCTGGGTCCTTTTAACTCAAAGAGCCGCCAAGCCAGGCCTGAGCAGCTGAGCAGGGCCCTTTGAAGGGGAAGGAAGCGGGGAGGGAGGGAGGGAGGGAGGAGAGAGAGAGAAGAAGAGAGGGGAAATAATGTCTGCCCAGCCCCACACATCATCGCCCCTCAGGACGTACACAGTCTATATTGGCTGAAGCAGTCGGAGCCCCTGGGGTCACTGTTGCCTCTCTGGCTCAGGGAGCACCACTAAGAGGGACTTCCTACGCCCGCCCCCCATCACCACCACCACCACCACCACCACCTCCCCCTCCTCCTCCTCCTCCTCCTCCTCCTCCTCCTCCTCCTCCTCCTCCTCCTCCTCCAGGCTGCTGAGTGGCTAACCGGTTAACCGTGGCACATGCAGGCCGACACAAAGCAGCGGCGGCACTTATTACATTTCCGTGAAGTTGACAGAATCTGCGGGATCAATGGGGCGGGGCCGTCGGGGAACCCCACCTCACCATCCCCCCCCCCCCCCCCCCTCCCCGCCCCCGTCTTCAACCCCCTGCTCTTAGACACACACACACACACACACACACACACACACAAAGGGGTGCACCTTGCAGGGGCCTCTGCATAAGTCCTCCCCCTGTGCTATGGCCCCCGAGGGCCCAGAATGGCCGGGCTGCAGAACGGGCTAGCAGATGGAGACGTCCACGTCCGTTCATACCGACCATCTGGGTGTGCAGAGGTAAGCAAAGAGCACACAACACACACACGTGCATGCACACACACACACACACATACACACGCACACACACACACACACAGACACAGACACACACACACACACACACACACACACACACACACACACACACACACACACACACACACACACACACACACACACACACACACACACACACACACAAAAAAAAAAGATATACATACATAAATGTAAACCGATGGGGAAGTTCAAGGTCAGGTCATACTCCTTTATTTGGTCGGTCACAGTGCAGAGGACACGGTAATTCTCTCTCCCGGGCGGTGCTGGTCTGCGTTAGAGTCTGCTCTGATAATCCTCGACACCTCATGGACTGTAAAAGACTCACGGCGGGGAGCGGGCAGACAGATGTGCAGAGCAGCATGGAGCAGGGAGGACCGACTCTCTAATATCTTCATCTTACGTAACCTTTGTTTCTGCTGGGCATCCTGCTCCGGGTTATATGTCTTCCCATTGGGCCCCTAAAACCCTCCTGAACCTCCCTGGAAGAACGAAGTCCTCTTCTGGGTTCCTTTTCAAGCTTTTTGCACTTGTAGTTAGGGAGTTTTATACCTTGCCCTTTAGAGGGCCAAGGTAAAACATTACGCCTGCAATTGACTTTCCTTGACTGACCGCAATGTTGAGACAAAAGAGAGACGCAGAACAAAGCTAGTTGAGAGATTATGATGTGAGATGAGGGCAGCTCAGCATTTACCGGAATATGATTAAACCCCTCTTAAAGTCCCCTCAAGGGCTGGATTAGTCTTTCAACAAGTGTTGCACACTTGAGTGCAAGGTGCTAAATCCAATTATGGCGGAGCGGCTCAGAAGTCAGCAAACGGAACGCGTTGTATATGTAAAACACAGCGATGTGGATAACTAGACGGCACAAACAGAGGATGTGGTCGGCCCCGGGACTGCTGCAGACAGTGAATTATGGGTAGAGGCAGCCTTATACAAATGTTTTGTTTGTGCCTGCGCATAAAGACCGGTTCATCATCGTGTTGTTGTGTCTTCCGCGTGCTAGCCTAAACCAGAGTCTAAGTGCCCAGGTCATGTTTGTGTTGGGCGAGCCGAGTATCAGTGAGTCCACGAGCTGAGAGGAGGTACACACGGACAGCCCTACTGTGATTGCGCATCAGGGCAAAGAAAAACCACAAAAAAATCGTTTTTTATTTTTACGATTCTGAATAAACAGAGGGCTTTTGTTATCACTACGGCTTAAACGAATGCGTCTATGCAGCCGACATATTTAGACGTATCTTTCCATATGTATTCCAGTCACGTCAATAGCCTTTTGGTTTCCTGTGAAACCAAACAAACAGGGAAAGCAGAGACAGACAAAATAAACACATGATCTTCCTCCCATCTCGGCAATCACTACCCGATACGAGTCAGTTGAGTCACTGAATATTCAGGAAATATTTTTTTCCTAAAACAATATTTTAGGAAAGAGCAATGCAAATGTGAAGTCGGCTGTGACCCCCCTCCCCCCTGAGGTCTGTGCCTGTTAGATCCGCTCCGAGATGATCGTCCCATTGGCTCCCCCTGTTCAAAGGCCTCCCTCTCCGGGTGACGCCATGGCCACCACTCCAAAAGGACTACAGACCGATGGAGGGTCCAGATAAAGTCTGCTCTGTTGATGGGCCTGATGGCATCAGCCCCGGCCTCCACCGCTCCCAGACAATCACCAGCCCAGGAAGGTTAGGGCCGGCCCTAGTGTTGCCCCCTTATCAATCAATTACATTTGGCTTTGTCAGATTAATGGTGTGGAATTGTTTGCTGCTGATAGCGACCAGGTCGGGTCTGAATGGGGGGTGGGTCAGGATGGGCGGCCACTGTTTGGTCCTTGGCTGTTGTTGTGTTGTTGTGTTGTTGTGTTGTTGTGTGTTTATTGTTGCCCTTTTCGTACCCTTGGTGGTTTGCCTTGTTGTCTTGTCGTTGGCTTCTTTGTGTCACTGTGACTGAGTAAGTGTAGAGTGTGTGTCTGTGGATTCATATACTGTTCATTGAAAGGTCATTCTTGTGAATTGTAAGACACTACTACAGTGAAATAAAAAACACTTTGATACAGATGCAATAGAGTCTGTGTGGTTGATTTGTATTCTTTCTTAGATTTGTAATAATTAACTCGTATTCTAATCCCGTTTTAATTTGGAGAAGTGATCCATCATCTGCTTAACTCGTGTTAAATGCATTTGTGACATGATAATGGTTCTGTGAATTGTTACAGAATTAACACAAATACAATATACAACATTGATCACACTAGCATGAAAAAGAATGGTAAAAAAAAGTAGTGCCGGGGTACATTCTGCCTTGAAAAAATGTAACCACTACTATTTTAAACAGTGCTCTAGTTTTTCTCAAAATAATAATAATAATACAAACACTACGCTTGTTTATTGTACATTTAAATAATGACGAATATTAAGTGGTTACGTCATAATATTACTTGCCGACAAAATTGTAAAACCACACTGCGATTTTACAGCAGTGTTCACCGAAAAAAGATGGCCGCCTTAAAATGGCCCCCATCTGTGAGGTGTTCTTCCATGTGTTTGTAATGCAGTGTTTATTTCCCCTGAAAATCTGGACGAATGACCAAATGCTCGCCTGACTGTGGCTAATAGGTGATAATGATGTGTGAGAGGTGTGGCTTTAGGAGCAAACTGCACTGCCAGGAGCAGTTGGCGGCCGGGTCAGACAGCCTTCCTCCTTCTAATGAGACGTCACACGGAGAGGGCTGAGGAACCGGCCTCCAAGGGCCGACTCGGCTTCACATTCAGCTCTTAAAAATACGAATGACAAAAGTTAAAGAAATACAATATTCAATGGGAGGAATCTGACTTTATTTATCCAAAGCGACTTACAATAAGATTTTTTTTCAGAAGAAAGAGAAACAACAATATTTCGCTGTCAGTACAGTAACAATGTTCATAGATCCAAGTCCCAAGCACTAACAATCACTAGGTTTACCTATTCCCCGAACACAACAAAGATAGGTAGGATAAGATGCAACACAATGCAGAGTACTGTTTTTAAGTGGCAGGATGTACAACATACAATAAGTGTGTTAAGTGACAGAATGAGACGGAATGGATGATTTATTTTTGAACTTTGTGAATACCATTCACCTAGCTGCTGGTAGAAAACGACAGACTGCAGTTGAGTCTTTGCTCTGGCAGCTCGTGCCTGGTTGTAGACCAAAGAGGAAGGTCCGTCTGTAGCGGCCCGAGCCACACCGGGGGCCCATGTGGCTTCTTATCGCTCGGCTGGACCCAGAGAGTGAGCCGGCCTCCCATCCCGCCCTGAGCTCCACTCTGAGGAGCGGAGAGGAGGTTAAATCAGCACTTGTCTCCTCCCTCAGAACATCTAAATCTGCAGTGGAGAGGAGTGAGACGTACTCCGCTCTTCATCCACCCCCTCGGGCTAGCCCTGCTGTTCTTAAGTTCTGCTGCTTTGCCCGTGGGTCAGGTTGATCCTCCAACCCCCCCCCCCCGCCTCCACCGCCGCTACACCCACCCGTCCAACACCAACCCTCCTCCGTCACCGTGGCTCATTCGGGGGGCATTAAAGTGTAAACCAGATGAAAAAACAAAGGGCTTAGGCAAATCAGATGGCTCAAACAACAACAACAAACGCACACTCTGTAATCTTCTTAGGGAAATTAATGAGAGGAGCCCCCCCCCCCCTAGTCCTCAGTGTGGATAATGATCCCAAACGGGGGGGATGAGAG
>NC_044061.1:25827882-25835382 GCF_902167405.1 Gadus morhua | reverse complement strand
CTTTTAAATGTGAATCTGCGATCCTTTATTCTTCGGGGTTAAAACAAACAAAAAACATCCAAGAGATAAAATAGTGCGTGAAATCAGCGCAACCCCCCCGTCCCCCCCCCCGTCCCCCCCCATCCCACCCCCTCGCAACATATTTCAACAGATGAAATCTTGGTTGGGCACACAAATTCATATTAATCATCACACAAACCGATCTGCCAAAACAGACGGCCAACACAAACTATTAATCAGAGCAGAACCCGTGACAGCCTTTGGGATGGGAGGGGACAGAGTCAAAGCGGGCGGGGGGGGGGTCTCTTTGAGAGAGGGGCCGGGATATGAAAACTGTGTTGTTGTGCTTTGTACCAGCCTGTGGGAGTTCTTAAACAAGCCCATATGGCGGTAGCCACCAGCCTCGGAGATGGCGGGAGGGTGGGGGGGGGGGGGGGGGGGAGATGGGGGGGAGATGGGGGGGGTATGGCCATGGCCAAGATTTCACACAGTCAGTATTGAGTGGGATTGAGGAGGCGAGCTCTTAAGCTGTCTTTTCAGGCGCAGCAAAAGCTCTCCATCTGGCCTCCTCTAAAACTCTGGGCCAGTTTACTCAGCTCCCTGTTGGCTGATTGGGCCTCCTGAAGCAGAAGTAACAGCATCAATAGTGTAAACCCGGGCCACTTGAGAGTATTACATTTCTTTTCATGCTTGACTTAATCAAAAGTGGGGAAGTGAAATTTACACCTTTTTGATGTTGCTTTCCCCCGCTGTCTAAGAGGGGCCGATCTTAACCCATTTGATCTCCACAAGCACCCACTAAATGGCCAAATATGCCAGGCAGACGGAAGCAGACCGCGGGCGGTTGCCAGTTTGAGCGGGGGTCACCGTGGGAGCCCCTCCGTGCGGTGGGGCAGGCCACCTCACAGACGGCTCCTCACAACGTCCGGCCAAGCTTCTGTCTGGAGACGCCGGCGTTCCCCCCTCGGCCCGCCGGCCGCGCCGAGCCAAGTAGCCGTCGCCGCCGCCGCCCACGCTGCCCTCCGCACTCCGCCGGGGCCAGTGTCAGACCCGTGGCGGCGAGGGGCATCCGATGTACTGTACAGTTGCCGGGGCTCCCCGACAACACAACCGCGGACAGAACCCCCCCCCCCAGCCAAGTGTCAGGGTTATGATGGTTATATTTACGGCCTGAGGTCAGCCGGGATGGGGGTGGGGGGGGCGGGGGGTTGTCTGTTCTGTAAAACTATTTTCAGTCTGTTGTGTGTATGTTTATGCTGTATGTCTGGACTGTGCTGTGTTTTTTATTGTTCTTTGTATGCAGCCCAAGAAAGTCCAAGAAAAATTGCCCAGTGGGACATTAAAGTTTGGATCGATCTATCTATGCGCTGAACTGTTCTTTGAACATAAATACTCATCTGGTCGTGCTCCACGCTCGCAGTAAAAGGTTCTGGTGAATCCTCCTCACTATAAAACGACTTATTACTAATTTATAATATCAAGTCACTCGTGAGTAAGAAAACAATAACCCGATACCAACGATTAACATTTGAGCCTGGGAGCTTTATTCAACGGGTAAACATTTTCACTTGCAAAAACAACACAATGCATCCTGTTAGCAGGTGCTCCAGTGAATGAAAGCGCCGGCCTGAGTGTTTGTGAAGCTTTCCCTCACCGGGGGTACCGCACTGCGAGGCACAGTGCCGGAGACGCGCTCACCGGTTGCGGTTGCCCCAGGATCTTGGCGGTAGTGTGTGTGTGGTGTCTGGAGCCTGTAGCTCATGTTAAGCCCAAGCTGAGGCCAGCATCTGACTGCTGGAGTCCCAGGCCTGTGGGGGACTGTGGAACTCTGTTTGCACCTCTTAATGAAGCTGGGGCCCTACGACACAGCCTGGCCCTCTGCCTGCCCTTCCTCCCTCCCCAGGACCCGCCGTGTGCCAGCCAAGTCCTCCGTACAGACCCACTGATTGAGTTCCTGTTTATTTCCCAGGCTTCGGCAGCCCAGTCCTCTCGGTGGTTGGTTAGTGCCGCCACCCACCCTCTCCTCTTCTGGAAACTTGTTGCTCGCTCATTCTGGCCCAATTTTCCCACTTTGTGTAGTAGGTGTGAAAAAGTGGTTGAAGATAATTAAATGTTTGTGCCCTGTGGAAAACCCTGTTTCACCTCTTTGGTTTAATTGCAATTTAATTGTGTGCAGTGCCCTGATAGCAAAAGTGTGTGTGTGTGTGTTTATGTTTTTGTGTGCGTGTTTTCCAGTGAGTTTAAGCATCTGTGCGAGTGAATGTGTTTGTGTTTGTTTGTGTCTGTTAGTGCGTGCATGCATAAGTGTGTGTGTGTGTGCGTACTTGTGTGTGTGTATGTGAGTATGTGTTAGTGCATGCATGCATGTGTGTGTGTTTGTGTATATGTGTGTGTGTGTGTGTGTGTGTATTTTTGTGTGTGTGTTTCTGTGTGTGTGCAGTGTGTTCCATTGTGTTTAAGTGTGTGTTTGTGTGTGTATGTATGTGTTTTTGTGTGTGTGTGTGTGTGTGTGTGTGTGTGTGTGTGTGTGTGTGTGTGTGTGTGTGTGTGTGTGTGTGTGTGTGTGTGTGTGTGTGTGTGTGTGAGTGTGTGTGTGTGTGAGTGTGCCGGTGTTGGTGTGTGTGTATGTGTGTGTGTGTGTGTGTGCGTGTGTGTTTCTGTGTGTGTAAGTGTGTGTGTGTGTGTGTGTGTGTGTGTGTGTGTGTGTGTGTGTGTGTGTGTGTGTGTGTGTGTGTGTGTTGGTGTGTGTGTGTGTGTGAGTGTTTGTGTGTGTGTGTGTGTGTGTGTGTGTGTGTGTGTGTGTGTGTGTGTGTGTGTGTGTGTGTGTGTGTGTGTGTAGGGGGTTGTTACTTTGTGACAGCATGAATAGAAGGGGCCCCAGCCCGGGCAGCCAAAACCCTGCCGAGGAACTTGTCTGGGACCGTGATGTTCCGACAGCTCAGCTGCGACAAGATACATAGTTTCCATTCATGGACAAGCTTCTTATTGGTTACTATAGTTTCCCTAATGCCCAATTGAAGGCAAGGCCTAATCTGGGCAGAATGGGTTAAAAGGTGCCGATGTCCAGAGCCACAAAACCACATGTTGAGAGTCAGGGGACCCGGGCCCCACAAAGCACAGCTCCCTGGCCTTTGATGTGGCCCTATCTGGGTCAGGGGCTTGAAGAGAAGGGGGGGGGGGGGATACACAGAGGTCCCTCGTACAACTCCTCCGAAAGGGCCCGCTGACAATGGGGGGGCGCACTGAAGAGCAAGGGGCCGGGGGCCCCTCGATATTGGGGACGTCTCAGGGTAAAACGGACCAGGAACACAAACACCACAACAGAGTGTCCTGCTTTGGGGGTTTCAAACGTCGCCTCTGCCCAAGTTGAACCGTGCATTTATATTGATAGATTATTAGTGTGTACATTTTGACATACTAGTTAGTATAGCTGCTGTTCGGTCTGTAGTTTACTCACTACTATTGCCTTCTCATATGTTTCTGTGTTTTTATTGGGGCCAGTGGGGCCAAACATCTTTCATGCTCAGCCTCTGGGCAGCTGCTTGGGCTGCTCTGGTCACCCTCATCTGCATTCCCCTAATCCCACCCCAACTAAAACACACACGCACGCACACACACACACACACACACACACACACACACACACACACACACACACACACACACACACACACACACACACACACACACACACACACACACACACACACACACACAGACACACTGGTCAAAACTATAGTTTCAATTAAGGTTTTTGAAGATGGAGGGAGCAGTAAAAGACGTTCGAGCACACAAGGAGCCTTGAAGTGGAGGAGGAGGAGGAGGAGGAGGAGGAGGAGGAGGAGGAGGAGGAGGAGGAGGAGGAGGAGGAGGAGGAGGAGGAGGAGGAGTGGGTAACCACTGGTGCGTATGGTGAAGGGCGCTCTCACATCTCAAGCACTGCTGGAGTGGGAAGGGTTCAGGGTGTGTGTGTGTGTGTGTGTGTGTGTGTGTGTGTGTGTGTGTGTGTGTGTGTGTGTGTGTGTGTGTGTGTGTGTGTGTGTGTGTGTGTGTGTGGAGGTCGGGAGGGGGGTCACTCTATTTCAATAGACTTCGTTTCAATGACACTGAGGAGTAATTGAAAAGCTAATATTGTTCAGCATATCCCAGGGATTAGATCTTTTTGTGGTAACAAGTGTGCAATACTGCAATGTTTATTTTTGGTCAGGCTTTGTTGCAGTGGCTAATTGGTGCTGAGTGTGAAAATGTGGAGTGTGCATTACCGTGTCTGAGTCATGATAATTTGAGCGTCCCTGTGGTCATAACTTCTCTCTGTGTTATCTTTGGAAAGCATTTTTGGCAGAAAATCTGATCTGCAGCCAGAGTGGCGATCGATAGGCACAGTTAAACAAATCGGTTTCAAATGAGTCTGCAAATATGCCGGAAATGTGTGCTCTTGTCAGCGGTGCACTAAATAAGCAGGGTTCATTGGCAAAGCATCTGTTTACGGTGTCTATCTCCCCAACACAGACACACAGCTGGTTAAAAGCTCATTCATTTATGAGACATACATTAACCACCGCTGTAGTAAAAAAAATATAAATAATAAAGAGCTCCTTTGGTATTGCCCTCCCCATTGTCAGCCATTACCATATATCTCCTCATTGTGTGGTTTATGGCAGATTTTAAATCAATTAAGTATGTAATTTGTAACAACTGCTGAGACCGGTTCAGGCCTAAACAATGGCTACGGGATAACTGCCCTTTAGTGCGGCATCAATGGGCTTACAATGTGCTGAATTAGCTGGCATATTAATGACCAGCCCAATACCCCTCCATTCTCCTCTCCCAAATCTGCTTATGCAAATGGCCCAGAGATCCCGTTCAAAGGGCTCCCTCTTAAGAGCACAGCACCCCGCCACCCTGGGCAAGCCAGGGAAAGTGACATGAGAAAAGTTAGGGACACTTGTCCTTTTGGTTTTTCTTCTTCTTCTTCTTCTTCTTCTTCTTCTTCTTCTTCTTCTTCTTCTTCTTCTTCTTCTTCTTCTTCTTCTTCTTCTTCTTCTTCTTTTTTCTTCTCCCCTTTTCTCACAGAACATGATCCAGTAAGCATGCGCCTCTCGCCAGCCCGGCCCAAGGTCTCGGAGGAGTCCATAGCCTTGCTGCACACGGGGATGTGTGTGTATGTGAGGTTGGGGGGGGGGGGGGGGGATGGCGGGCAGAGAGGGGGTTAATCCAGCCAATTGTGGCTGTGTGTTGAAAATGTGGTGTTCAGCAGGGGGGAGGAGCGGGACCCATCCAAGTTCACGGCCCTGTGTGAAAGGGAGGAGAATGGCGCAGGGGTTCGGAGCTGGAGCGATGGAATAATCCCTTCACATTTGTTAAAGGGCTGCTGGTCTTTTGTGGCGGCCAGGACAATTTAAAAAGGCAATGTCATAATGGTTCAATTGAAGTGATATCTTTGAACACAATGGACGTGGCTTCTTTCCATGAGCAACTTAAAGCCCTGTTGTTCCTATTATTGCTGGGGTTGTTTGGATACATGCGTACACTCTGAATGAGAGGAGCTGGTTGTAAAACAACCTGTTTTAAAATATGGAGCATGAATACTCATGTTGTGGTGCCATGAGTGATGCATCCTGGGAAGGAGGCGTTTGTCTGTTTAGGGTCAAGTGGATTCATGCGACCGTTAGCAAATATTTACAGACAAATATGTATTTTTAATATGAACATTTTGCTTGTCTTACAATATCATTTGTCTTCCTTTTGGTATCCTTACATCGTACACATTTAAATCAAATTAGAAACAGATTTGGATTCAGAAGTCCAAATGAAAGCACAGACACAGCTACGATTCCACATATGTTTTTTGCAATTAGCCCATACTACGTTTTTGCTTCATGAAATACATAATCTACATTCAAGGCAAGCCGATGTGATCCATAGCAAGTGTGTTGATAACTACAATAAATAGCCAGCCATACCCCCATTGGAGTGGCCTTTGTCTCCGGTGATTGACAACACTTTTGGCTGAATTCCGTCTAACAACTGTTGTCCGTGTATAGCAGCTTAATGCCCAGTGTATCCATGACAGTCGCATTCAACAACACTGTCGCCCTCACACACAGGCAGATGCCAGTGCAACACAAAGGCTTGTTTCCTGAACATGGAATATGATTTATTGTTGTGTCATTTCTCATGCTCTTTATGTTAACATGACCTATTTTATTGACCAATGTGATCGCCTTGACGATAGCGGTCGCCGGGCAACGCTGTGAAGTTAATCGGTCGAGTATGACAAATCTTTAGTTTGTCTAAAAGTATCTTTGAGATATTATTGGCAGTGTCTCATGTTTCCCATCGTCAATATGAATTAGCTGCATTATTAGTCAGACAACAATGTCATAAATACACTCAACCTTACCAGTCTTCAACTTTCAATATTCTAATGATTGCTTTGTATATGTATCTTCTCTCCATGAGCTTATTGATCATTTAGTAATAAAACTAAATATAGTTTACTTTTAACAAAAACTAACGCAGAAAAGCAAAACATTCTAATTTAAAGGCAAATACCGCTAACCAAACAATGCTCAAACCAAACATGGCTAAACCTACTGCCCAAAAAAGAAACCTTACAAGACACTGATGGATGAAGAACTTATGGGGGGGGGGGCGGGGGGGGATGGATGGTGGTTGGTCTGAGAAGGATGGAAGATGTCCCTCACGCACATGATGGACACGTCCTCTTCACCATCTATCTTGGCGGCAGGGTGCTGGGTGCAGGCCTCTTTGTCAGGGAGCCTCCCTTTAAGGAGCTCATAATGGCGGTGTGAAGTCCCCTAAGAGGCAGGGCTCCGCTAGGTGACAGATTCTCCCTGTCCATGAAATTCCCCCCGCGATAATTTGTCTTTGTGTTGATGGGCCCGTAGCTCCACGCGACATGGTCTGTGGCAGGGCGGACCGGCCTCGTCCTCATCACCTGCCATCTCTGAGGCCTTCCTGACACACACACACACACACACACACACACACACACACACACACACACACACACACACACACACACACACACACACACACACACACACACACACACACACACACACACACACACACACACACACACACTCACGGCCCCTATTCTCCTGTCCACCCCCTACCCCCTACTTTCATCTCTCCAGCAGGAGCTGTCTCCCAACTGCAGAGGAACCAAATAATAGAGCTTGTCACCGGCCTCTTGTTCTTTGTTTCTTTCTCCCTCTTTTTTCCAGGGGCCTAAGAAAAATGCAAGCACTCCATTGTAGTCATTAGTTTTCCCATCCTTTTCCTGGGGCCTGTGGGCCCGGGGCTTTGACCTGGTTCAAAGGAGGACTCAAGGAGGAATTCCTTTTGCTTTTTAGAAAAAGTGAATTCTTGATGTCACATACTTAATGTGTGACTGTGTATAATGCTTTGTGTGTGTGTGTGTGTGTGTGTGTGTGTGTGTGTGTGTGTGTGTGTGTGTGTGTGTGTGTGTGT
>NC_044061.1:25820382-25822882 GCF_902167405.1 Gadus morhua | reverse complement strand
ATCTCCCCCCTCCCCGGTGCTCACCCTGGCCGACTCCTCGCAGCATGTAAGTATGTCACTTATTTCATAGTGACAGGCGTAATGTATTCACAGAAGTGCACCATAAATACAGGCGTTCAGGTTGAACACCTTACACTCAGCGACCTGGGTCCCTGGAAATGCTGCGCCCGCTCAAATGAATGCTCAGATTGACAAATATTTTCAGAGCCAAATTACCCCTAGTGTCACTGTGAAATTAGGTTCTTGACCTGGCCTCTGATGCATGCTTATATTTCTACATATTCCCCCCATCGATTTCCATGCATGGCGCCGCCCAGCCGCGCGCCAAGGCCCCCTTTGAGGACAGGGTTAGGGGTACTTTAATACACCTGTGAAATGAGACTCTACTCGTCATGAATATGCTAAAGTAGAGCTGTCACAGCACTCAGAGTGATCTCCCTCCCGCCTCTCCCAGACGGGCTGAGGAGGAGGGGTTGGCGGGGTGGGTCGGGGGGGGGGGGGGGGGGGGTAACTGACTTCTACTCTGAGGGATAGATGGCGGAGGCAAGCCTATGTTCCCTGCCACTGGCATTTTAACAAATAGGCTTATTAACAGTTCAAGGGCCAAGGACAACAGCAAGGTTATGCAACTACACTGATGCATGCGGGAGCGGTATGGAAGAAATATTGAACGTGGTTGGCCGGGGCTGGGGGGGGGGGTGGTTGATTGCCTGCATGTTCCCGTCTCGTCCGTAAACAGCCTTGGCTGAATTTCCTCTGTGTTGAGTCATCGGGGAGACGACTCCTTGTGCGGTTTATGTCTCCTCACCTTGGGATGAACTTGTAGATGGCCTGTCAACATCTGTTTGCCTAAGATTCCACATCAGGAATGACTTTGACTGCGGTGTTTTGTGTTGGACGGCTAATGGCTTTCCAACCCCCCGGCCCACACACACACACACACACACACACACACACACACACACACACACACACACACACACACACACACACACACACACACACACACACACGGACACACGCCTCGCTGGCTGTGTGTCTGTGTGTGTTCTACGCTCTTTGACTGCGTCTACCGAGGCTCTGTGCTTTGGCCGCTGACCTATTGACCAATCTCCCAGACCCCAATAACGGCCCCTCAGAAGCCCAGCATGGCGACCCGTATAATGGTAATTTACCAAGGTCGCCGTTGCTAACCCGCGTTACCGCACACCTCCCAGGAGGGCACAAAATGCCAATTTATATTGGGGTCACATACCCGGAGATAAGTATGTGAAAACTGCGATAGGTAAACACTGTGCCTAAATCAAGACAACATGGTAGTCGTCTCCTTTCCTTGTTTCGTCTTTACTGTTGGTTGAGAGAGTATGTGGTGAGACCCTAGCTGGGTGCAGGGTTTATGTTTGCCGTTGTTCCAGGTGTTGTTTTATAAGAAGGACTGCAGCTGGGTGGGGATGCCTGCACAGTTATTCATGTATTGCACCCAAGGATCAAAGTGATTAGCTTATCTTCTCTCCCCCGTAACTTTTGAAGGAGAGTGTAGCCCGGTAGGACAAACAAAGCTTACTTTAGCAACACCCCATTCTGTGTGTAACCATTACCCTTTGCTGTCACATTTGGCATTTGTTTTAAGTTGAGTCTTTTCAGGTACAAAGGCACTATCTCTAGCAGTAAAAGCCCGTGTGAAACGCTTTGCTTAACCTGCTGACACAAAGAAACCACTTAAGCCGTTTTTCGCCTTTCATCCTCCGTGAGCGCAATGACTCACTTTCCATTTGAAATCAATAGAGGGGGATGTGAGTGACCGTAGGTAACCGCAGAGGAGGACAAGCACGCGGATGAGAGCATGAGTGCCGTGCGTTAGCCGTGACTAGCGGTACATGCATGTGCGCGAGCGTGTGCGTGTGTGTGCGCGTGCGCACGTGGGAGTCGGACACGTTTCCTTACACACGGCTACTCCTTTGCATCTCGGTTTTAATCGACTGATTTCCACGAAACAGCTTTTGCAGAACGGAAACCGCCGGACCTGTTGGGGGGGGGGGCCGCAGGGGGGTGTGGCCGGAGAAGGGGCGGACTGAGGTTGAGGCCTCCTGTGGAGTGGGGGTCCGGGGGTCTGGGGGAGGGCTGGGGTCACCTGGCCGCTGTGTGTGGGGCGCGGCGGCGGTGATTAATGCTCCGTGTTTAGGGCGCCGTCACCACGCCTGGGAAGGACGTGGGCCCGGGGTGATGGACGAGGGACGGAGCGGGGGCTGATAAGACATGGCCCATGAATCTGTTCTACATCACCGGCTGCTTTGATCACTGACAGAACTTCAGCGATGGGCCCGTGCGTCTGTCCAAACAAACAAAAGCACCGGCCCTCCCAGGACCCTCCCCTCTGCTCTGCCGCCCACCCCTAACCCCCGCCCGTACTCCCACAGCCCCCCCCCCCCCCACACCCCCTCAGCACTGAAAAGCCTGTCTCTCAGGTTGGCTCTTACCTTGGGAACCAATGGTAGAGGGG
>NC_044061.1:25812967-25819882 GCF_902167405.1 Gadus morhua | reverse complement strand
GAGAGAGAGAGAGAGAGAGAGAGAGAGAGAGAGAGAGAGAGAGAGAGAGAGAGAGAGAGAGAGAGAGAGAGGGAGCAGAGGAGGGGGGGGGGGGGGGGGGGGGGTGACAAGAAGGGGGAGACACATTTCTTGGACAAAGGGAAAGGGAAAGCTCTTGGCTGAAGCGTTTCTTGTGTGAGGAGCCATCGAACGCCGTAATGCTGTAGCCATATGCTGTGTGTGTCTTATACAGGCTGTATGGCTTTGTGTGTGTGGCTGGAGGGTCACATGTCTTTGTGTTTGCAGTGTTATGGTGTGACACTGCCATTATGGATGAGTGGGGACAGCCGGTTGCGCGGCCTCAGACACAGGGCTTGTACTTGTTGTGTTAACACTGGCGGGACACAATAATCTGCTGCTTGTAAAGCAGGTATAGGCCTGACAAAGCCATTATTGTCCCCACATGGAAATGAGGGCCGGGGAGGGGCTGGGAATACATTCAGGGGAGGCCGGTCCCGGAGTAGAGATGGGCGGGGTCGCGTGGTGTCAGTTGGTGTGTGTGTGTGTGTGTGTGTGTGTGTGCGTGAGGGTTTGTGTGTGTTTGTGTGTGTGTTTGTACTTGTGCTTGTTTTATTTTGTGTGTGTGTGTTTGTGTGTGATTTTGTGTGTCTTTATGTGTGTGTGTGTGTGTGTGTGTGTGTGTGTGTGTGTGTGTGTGTGTGTGTGTGTGGGTGTGTGTGTGTGTGTGTGTGTGTGTGTGTGTGTGTGTGTGTGTGTGTGTGTGTCTCTGTGTCTGTCAGTGGGTGTGTGTATTTGTAACTGTATGTGTGTGTGTCTGTCAGTGTGTGTGTGTGTGTGTGTGTGTGTGTGTGTGTGTGTGTGTGTGTGTGTGTGTGTGTCTGTAACTGTGTGTCAGTGTGTGTGTGTGTGTGTGTGTGAGTGTGTCTGAAACTGTGTTTGTGTGTGGGTGTGTCTGTCACAGTGTGTGTGTCTCTAACTGTGTGTGTGTGTGTGTGTGTGTGTGTGTGTGTGTGTGTGTGTGTGTGTGTGTGTGTGTGTGTGTGTGTGTGTGTGTGTGTGTGTGTGTGTGTGTGTGTGTGTCGAGGGGGTGGGTGTCGGGGGGGGTTTAGCTCTCCTGCATCACTGAACATTGGAGAGTTGTCTTAAATTGTCACAATACAAATTAGCCAGCCTATAGAATGGAGCTCTCTGAAGTTGTGTATGTGTGTGTGTGTGTGTGTGTGTGTGTGTGTCTGTGTGTGTGTGTGTGTGTGTGTGTGTGTGAGTGTGGGTGACGGGGCCGTGGGTGGGGAGGGGGGCGAGGGAGTGGGCACATGACAGGGCTGGAGATTTAAGTCAAAACGTACAAAGGCGTACCGTAATTCCTCTCCGGCCTGCCATCCTCACGGCCCGGCCATACAAGCGCCGCGCTGAAAGGGAAGAATGGCCGAGGCAGAGCGAGGCGGCCGGTGTTGTCGGCCGTCCTCTAATGAAGCAGCAGAAGATGCAAGTCAATAGAGCAATTCATTAACAAATCAAAGTCCCCGGGGCCCCGGCTGGCAGCATGGCCGTGTTTGTGAAAGCCGTCCGCGAGAATGGACGCCCATATGCTGGGGGTCAGCGGCCGGCCCCCTCCACGCTGTTTACCATTCAGCGGACACACACACGGCCACTAGGGTCAGGGCTATCTGACGCCGCCCCCGCGCACACAACAGAATTTCCATATGGTCCGTGAAAATGGATATGCCATTGGGCCGTCCAGACTTCCCACGTCCCGCCCCCGTACCCCCCCCCCCCCCCCCCCATCGCCCCCAACACCCCCAAACCCTCCACCCCCACCCCCAGCCTCACACTTTTGTCCTATAAAACCTTTGCTCTGGAGTTTTTTAAGTTAGTGTGTGTATGTGCGAACCCACACACCGCCCGGTTGTGGGTGGGTGGATGAGGAGGGTGAGGAGGTTGAGACCGGGCAGGTCAGGGTTTTGGGGGGGGGGGGGGGGGGGGGGGGGAGGGGAGGGGGGGGGGGGGGGGGTTGGGGGTGTGGGGGGGGGGTCTGTTGTTGCCAATGTTCAACACCCCACTGAGTCAAGAGCTCAAGATGTTGTGCTCGTCATTTCCAATTTAAGCCACGGCGCTTTCCTCCACCCTCCCCTCCACCCTCCCTTCCACCCACCCCTTCCACCCTCCCCCTCCACCCTCCCCTCCACCATCCCCTTCCACCCTTCCCTCCCACCCTCCCCTCCACTCTCCCCTCCACCCTTCCCTCCACCCTTCTCTCCTGCTCTGGGCTCCTCACCCCTTTTCTTCCTCTTTCAATCGTGGCTCTTTTCTCCCCGTTTCCACCCCAATGTGTCAGACCCTGCCTCCCTGCCTCCGCCCTCCTCCCATGCCCCCCCCCCCCCCCCCCCCCCCCCCCCCCCCCCCCCCCCCCCCCCCCCCCCCCCCCCCCCGCCTATAGTGTACCTTTCAGGGTTCCCCGGGGGCGGTGGCGGTTGATGTGGGCCCTTTAAGGACGTGCGGGCAGTACTGATGGGGCCGGCCTGTGAGTGTGAAGCCCTTTGAGACAGCGGTGACCCGCTGAAGAGGATTCCAAGCGGAGGGCACTTCACATGACTCTTTCAAATTCACACAAATAAAGCTCTTTACGGCCTGAAAGTGGCCCCCACAGAATGGCCGCGACAGAGCCCCCTGAAAAGCCCAACACGATTGTCATGGATATTACACGACTGGAACAACAACGGGCCGAGGAGACAAGTGTCGATCGGGAACAAAACTAAAGCAGACTTCTCCGCCAGGCCAGGCCAGGGAATGTTGACAGGCCGCTGAATGGGCTGTTTAACCCTTTGATAGTGAATAGGGGCTCCCTGAAACAAACGCATTCTGATAGACTTTGTACGCTCCGGGACACAGAAAGTACACTAAACCCCAGCGAAGGGGACCAGGCGGAGAGCGAGAGAGACGAAAATAAGATTGGAGAGGTGGGAATGTGTTTGCGCCAGATTCTATCAACCCGGCACCTCTATTTTCTGGCTCGGGGGGGCTGCTCTGTGTGAGCTCAACAGAGGGATGATTTAAGCCTCCGCTGGGCAGCGGCATCCATTTCTGCTGAGCCTATTTAGAGTTTTAGAGACAGACTGTTTGTTCACAAGGGTATGCGGTGGTGTGATGGAGAACGTCAAAGCCTAAGCGAATGCTATTCCGCGCTGGCAGTCATTCGCTCAGTCACTCAAAAACTTTATTACTTATTATCACCATCTGGGGGTGAAATCCGGGCTTGAAAATCATTGTTTTGTTTCGGATTGTGTGTAGTTTATCTCGGCGGTGGGTGACGAGGGAAAAGCAGGATGGGTGCCAGGGCCATTCATTTGCCACGAGAGAGGGAGGGAGGGAGAGAGGGAGTGAGGGAGAGGGAGGGAGGGAGAGGGAGAGATGGAGAGAGAGACGGAGGCCCAATCTGGGTACTCATCCCTGCTTGTTGAAGTGGATGCATGAGAAAAAAAATATAATGATGTCATTTAAAAATGGTAATTACTACAAATGCAAATGTGTTCACTTTGTAATTAAACTTTGCACTATAACAGATATTGCTCCTGCTGATTTAAAATTAGGGCATGTGACAATTATGAAGCTGTTAATTGCAAAACTGCTCAGCATTGCTAATTGTTCCACGGATGAGTAGAATTAGGGTCTGGCAGGGGTACTCTATCAACCTGAGAGGCAGGCAGGCGGTGGCAGCCACCTCCTCGCACCACCAGCCTCACCTGTGCTACGCCACCCGTAGCTCACACCTGCCCAGTGATCCGCGACGGGGCAGATTGACGGGGTTCCACTGTGGGGGGGCTGCTTCTGCCACAGAGACCCCGGCTCCCTGGGAGAACAGGCGCCGATGCGGCAGAGAGTGTCTGCTGCTACACGGACGGCAAAAGGAGTGTTCTTGAAATAGTTGTTTCGCCTGGAACGCCGTAGAGCCGCGTAGGCCGGGAGCTGACGATGACGTGGGACGGACAGGAGAGGAAATAAAATGCCAACTTTTCTGGGCGAGCGTCTGAACAGGAAACACGTGTAACGGGTGGGTCCATTACCTTCCAATTGACAACGGCGGTTTACCTCTCAGTCTATCACACGTACAAAATGTGCTTATTGAGGTAGTGTGTGTCCCCGTGTGCCAGCCCGTCCCCTGGCTCAGCGTGGGGTACCTCCAGCGTACCTCTACTGCTGAGCTGTCATTCCCCCTAACCCTCTCACCACGCCTTCTCAGAGAGCTGGGAAACTTCCCCGGCGCAGATTCTGCATGCAGACGATAATCATGAACTTTGCAAACTGCGAGGAGAGGAGGGGGGGGGGGGGGGGGGGTGGGGGGGGGGGGGGGGAGAAATGTGCTTAGTTCAGCTCCTTCTTGTCACCGAGTGTAGCTGAGTGGAAGCAGACATGGCTGCCATTGTGGGGGGCTCTCTGTGTTTCTGTGTTTGTGTCAGGAAGGCTTTCAGCCATCCTTGTGACAGTGGGGATGTGTGTGTGTGAGCTGCATTGAGATGTCCTCGTTCTAGGAATAGTGCCACTGCCACCATGAGACCAGCCAATTACGCCTGCAGCATGCAAATGTCTTACAAAATAAGAGAGCGAGTGAGAGAGAGAAAGCGAGCGAGAGAGAGAGAGTCTGAGAGAGAGAGAGAGAGAGAGAGAGAGAGAGAGAGAGAGAGAGCGAGAGCGAGAGAGAGAGAGAGCGAGAGCGAGAGGGGGGTGAGGCAAAGACAAAGACACAATGGGGTTTGTGAAGGTTCTCCGTACACCCGACACAGTCTGGGACCGTTGTTTAATTGCCATGTTTACCCGGTGACTGCATCCCGTGTCATTAGCACACAGTGTCATGTCATTTGTGTTGTCACAGTGCGTCACGGCACCACGGGGTCATTACCGCGCGACGGGCTTGAGGAGGGGAAAATTGACATATTTTATGTGGGAAATCCTGATACACTCCACACAGAGTTGTTTTCTCCACACGTTCAAACAGCCATGGGGCCAATTAATTCCTGACCAGTCCATATCCCCGGGCCTGCTGTTGCTTTTAATGGTCTGGTTAGCGCCGGCTTGCATGTCACTACTGTGTGTTTGATGAGATAGATAACGGCAGTCCTTTTCAGCACGCTTTATTTATTTATAAGCACACACACACATACACACACACAGAAACACACACACGTAAAAACACACACACACATATATATATATATATATATATATATATATATATATATATATATATATATATAATATATATATATATAAATCTATATGTATAGATTTATATATAAAGACAGAGGGAGGGAAGAATCACAAGATGACAATGACACATTTGTCACATTATATAATATATATTTAAATTGTTTACAATACAATGGTTCAGCTTTATGTTACAGTCTGTGAAGATTAACAAAACCTCCCAGTAAACGCGTTCAATTGAAATTGTTTGTTAAATTATTATACTAGGCTTATATTACCTAAAACAGTCAGTTACTCTCATCCCAGGAGTGGAACAGGGACAAAAATATCCACACGGGTAAATAAATAAAAGAGAGGAGAAAATAAATAAACAGCCGAAATAGCCAAGGAAGGAAAAATGTGTACGCAAGAAAAAAAATCCCGAGTGTCTGGTCAACACAGGTGGTGGATTCTGGGAAGGAGATGTAATTATGCCTCTGGTAACAAAGCTTTGTCCTTACAGCGTCTGACACGGCTGTTGACAAAGGCCGCCGCTGCATTCTAATTAGGAAACAAAATGGTGCGCGGTGCCTGGGAGCCTGGCCTGGGATCAGCCAACCAGCAGCCGGGGATCCTGAGGCGGAAGCAGGGAGCCGGGGCTTACAGTCCCAGTGACGAGCCACCACCGGCAGGCATAAAGAGCACCCCCACCGCCGCAGAGACCCAGGGCCACCGAGGGGACAAGGGGGATGTGTGTGAGAGTGTGTGTGTGTGTGTTGGAGCAGTTAGAGGGGGGGGGGGGGGGGGGGGTCAAGATGGCGGACTGACAGAGGTAGACAGAGAGACACACAGACCACGCAGAGCACCCTGCCTGCCCGGCCGCCCCTCCAGGGCCGGACCTAACGAGGAGGCTGACAGGCTGCAGCTGGGCCCTGCTTAACGAAGGCGGGGGGGAGAGGGTGGGGGCAGGGGGGGGGGGCGGGTCTGACGGACATGGGGGGGGGAGGAGGGGGGCGAGTGATATTAGCGGAGCCCTGCGTCCGTCTCATTAGAAGACACTGTCCCACCTTGATATCCACGCAGCACCCGCCCCGTCCCAACCCCCCACCCCCCCGGCGTGACAGCCTGGCGGTCCGTCAGCCAATAGGGATCTGGTACTCGGAATGGGAGGGGAGGGGGGGGGGGGGGGGGGCATACCGCCAGGCAGGTGACAGGAGGAGTTGTTGACACCGCTGCGGCAGGGAGGGACAGGGGTCAAATGTAAGGGTGACCCCTGTCTCGGGGACAGTGATGACCTCGTTAGGGCCCCCTGACAAAGGGCCGGGGCGTCTGGGTGTCACTGCAGTCATGCTACGTGTACGTCGGCTGACATCACCGACCCCCCCTCCCCCTCCCTTCCCCCCCTTCCCTCCCCCCCCCTCCGTACCGCTGACATAAGACCACTCGCTAATGAGCATCAAAGGGCCCGTCCTTCACACGGGCGTAATGAGCAGGCCGTGACGATGTCGCCCGGTAACAGAGACTGGAACATGACTCAGTACAGTGTGGCCCGCGGGCTGAGACAGAGGACGACAAGGAGGGCATTTCACAGGAGACGAGGCGACCGTCGGATAGAGAGAGAGAGGAACGACGGACCAATCACGGCGCGGGATGATGGAAATGACGTTATTTAAAATGAGCCAGCGAGACCGGCGTGAGAGAGAGAGAGAAAAAAGGAAAACCCACTTAAAATGATGT
>NC_044061.1:25792967-25800467 GCF_902167405.1 Gadus morhua | reverse complement strand
TCATATATACTGCGGTCTGATTTATTCCCTTTCCTCATAATCAAGTATTTGTTTATGGTCAAAACATAAAAACAATCAGGGTTATAATGCCTGATGGATAGCCCTGCTTGCCTGCTGTTTATTTGGCCATAAACAGTGGCAGAACTTCATCTAGGACGGGCCACTCACCCGCTGCCAGCAAGGTCACGGTCAAACGTACGGAGAACAGAGAACCAGACGACGAACGGAAGGAGGAAGGATACATGAAGGGGAAGTACGGCAGCTGATTGGGTCGGGGTGTTCTGATTGGCTGATGAACCCATCAGGGAACAGAGTCCTGTTAAAATGTTTACACACATGGCACAGCCCTTTTGAGTCTGTGGTGAAAGATGGGCTTGGTTCCTTAAAATGCGGCGTGGACTAGAATGAGAAAGCAATTATGTTTGACGATGTACACTGCGGAAACTTTCAATCAGAGATTCTAGTTTGGCTGAGTACTACATACAGACGCCATTGCATACTCATAGAGAGCGGCTGGTGTAGAGATTAGGGTTGATACTGCCGACATCTCAGATATTTATGAGTGATGTTTCATCGTTTCCAGTAAGGCCCTCTAACAGAGGCTTCATGTCCGTCTGTATGTGCAAGCAAATCTGGATCCACCTGACACATAGTCAGAAATATGTTTCAACATGTCAACAAATATTTCATTGTTACTCGTCGTCTAATCATAACATCTAAATATGTTCCTGGAAGACAACTTATTAACTTACTTCACAAGGAAACAAAATTGGACATGACTGCTGAAAAACAAAGATGCAAAAGCCAACTTGAAATTTGCAATTCTCCATGAATCTGTCTCTTTCCCACAGTTTTAAAATTGTCCGGTGACTGACAATGTTCATGTTTTAATTTGATATTGTTCCCTTCAACATGTCATGTAAATATAACTTTGACGACTTATTTACAGAACACCATACAAATAAAGGCTTTGTTGTGTATGGCTAGCAGACACAAATACCAATGTGATTGATGACATGAGGTAAACAAAGCAACCAGGGGAACAAGACAGACTCACTGAGTGGTGCAATGATGTATTTGTTAAACAGCGATGGTGTATAGTAAATATAAAACTGCATTCCCACCTTATCGGCGATGTTGTGTAGAGTTCAGAACTACATTTGTTTTGCTCCAAATGCTAATGTTAGCTGTCGTTAGCCACCGTGGGTGATTTTATTAATCATACAACAAAACCTAATTAGAGTAATTTTGAAAATATGAACTCATATTTTCCAAGAATATCGTGTTTCCATTGGTCATTTTTCCTTGTATATTTACCAAAACGTAATAATGAGTTCACGCATAACCTTGCGTGAGCTTCAAGCATGTCCCTGAAGATTCATGAGACAGCTTGGCTATGCATTAGCATGCATACATGCATGTATTTAAGCGGCCAGCCTGGATACCCAGACATACGCTACACACACACATGCAAACATAAGTAAACACGTACACACACACACACACACACAAACACACACACACACACACACACACACACACACACACACACACACACACACACACACACACACACACAAACACACATACACACACACAAACACACACACACACACACACACACACACACACACACAACGGTCAGACACATACAAAAAACATACGTTAACACGTACACACAAACACACGCACACAAACACATGGAAAAAGATGTATACAGAGACAGACGTTGCATAAATATCAGTAAATGCTGAGTACAGGCCAGACTTAAACTCAGACAGTTCAACCACATACACCCCCCCCTCCCACCCCCCCCACCCCCCCCCCCCCCCCCCCACACACACACACACACACACACACACACACACACACACACACACACACATCCCCCTCCTCCACTCCATATGCGGCAGACATAATATTCCAAGCAGCCTTCAAAATGCAATGTTTGGGTCAAGCCAACTTGCACTTCTAAGTAATTTATAATACGCTGCACTCCAAGGTATTGCACAATCTCATTATCATTAGAATTTTGCATATTTAACAACGTTTTTTAATTAGAATGTATTTTATTATTCATGCACATAATTTGAGGCTGCACCGACCGCATAGTTCTCGTGATGACAAGGGGAAGAGGAGGACGAGGGGATGAGGGAGAAAAGGCACTTTTAAAGAAACAGAAAGACATTCTTAGGTTTGTAGTCTCTAACTGGCAAGCTTATTCCTCACGTTCTCTCTCATAATGGCTCTTTTAATTTAGCTAACAGCTATCATGTTTGGTACCTTTATGCGCTTGCTAAATCCTGAGCTCTGGGAGTCCTCTCCCGACGGTGAGGCAGTAAGTAGTCTGGTGTGGCTTGGCTCTTAACGTGGGGAACATTTGCTGCAGATATGCTCCTTGATGTATTATTAAAATTGGAAATGGACTCCAGGGACAGCATCTAGTTATGTGCTTTCATTTGCCGAATAAACCAAGTGTTGTTTTCATCTTTGCTCATGATTGTTAATGGCGCCACTGATGAGAGGGGTGTGTGTGTGTGTGTGTGTGTGTGTGTGTGTGTGTGTGTGTGTGTGTGTGTGTGTGTGTGTGTGTGTGTGTGTGTGTGTTTTGTGTGTGTGTGTGTGTGTGTGTGTGTGTGTGTGTGTGTGTGTGTGTGTGTGTGTGTGTGTGTGTGTGTGTGTCCCTGCTCCTTTTATCAGCACAGGGCCTGTTATTATGCGGGCCAAATAGCCAAGCTGCTGATTTTGTTTTAGGTTTTCAATTAGTCATCTGACTGAGCACATCTGTTCCTGGCAGGGGCCCAGAGTACGGCCGCGTCTCCGTCACCTGCTCGGGGCCCGCCGAGCAACAGAAGCAGCCGGGCTACCGGGGTCCCAGGGCGGCAACAAGCACTCCGGAGGTCCTCAGGGCTCTCTCTCGGGTCCCCTCTCGTTTTACAGCCAGGTCTACGGAGGATAGGCCCGTCCAAGCCTCAACCTGCGCCGCCGCCGCAGCCCCGCCCGCCCGGCCCCGCCCGCCCGGCTCCGGTGTGTGGTGGTGGAGCACCGGAGTCTGGAGGCTGCGGTGTTGGAAGCTTTGTTCCGGTAACCGGTGTAACCACTACTGTTGAGGTACGGGACCGCATGCACAGCCCCACGCCAGAGTCTGCTGCGGATGTGTTGTTGTTGTTGGTTTTTTGTTTGTCTGTTGTGTTCTAATCATTTATGTATGGCAGTCTGCTTTTTTCTCTCTTTCTCCCTGAGTATTACAATTTATGAATATACAATGTGCCTTTCTTTGAAGGGCTGTGTGCGGTTCTGTTAAAGTGCGGACTGATCCCAAATATCAACCTACTTCCTGCCACAGAGCCGTACTTTGTGTTTCCTTCCTCTTCTGGAGCGAGATGTGCGCTGACATGTCTCAAACATATTATGTGTGTGTCTGCATATGATCTGTGTGCGTCTGCCTTGCTAATGGGGACAGGAAACATTGCGGAGCACGATGCAGATACGATATCGACGGCAGACACACACACTGATTCACACCATTCAAATACACAACTATTATTCCCTGCGATACCATAACTATTTACACTTCAGTAATTGGTACCTACATAAAAAAATAAAAAAATCGGAATGCCCGTTGCCATCTACTCTGTGTAATTGGGCTTTGTGAAACAACAGCAGGGCAAGACTTAGTAGCTGGTATAGCTCAGAACAAAAGCGCGTACGTCACGCCGAAGTCAGCACAGCTCTATTTCATTACGGTCAGCAATTTCCTGAAGGGCTGCGCTGGGCTGTCCAAATCTCAATTGCATTAAGGCCCGGTGCAGTCAGCGCCATCGCCGGAGCTCCAGCCAATCACTGATTAAGGGGAGTTCAGGGCACGTTCAGCCGGTAGCCCTGTCACCGGCTGATGCAGGCTGGGGTGGTCGTGGCGGAGGTGGTGGAGGTGGTGGGGGAGGAGGTGGTGGAGGTGGTGGGGGAGGAGGTGGGGGAGGAGGTGGTGGAGGTAGTGGTGGAGGTGGAGGGGCTGGTGGGGGTGTTGGTGACAGTGGTAGAGGTGGTGGCGGTGTTGGAGGAGGTGGAGGTGGGCTGGTGGAGGAGTTGGAGGTGGGGTGGGTGAGGAAGTGGAAGAGGAGGTGGTAGTGGGGGTGGTTGCTGTGGTTGTGGAGGTGGGGGTGGGGGTGGTGATGGTGGTGGTTGTGATGGGGGAGTTTGTAGGAGGGAAGATGGGGGGAGAGGAGGTTGTGGGGAGGGGTTGTCCCCTTGGGGCTTTAATAAAACATTTTGCTCATTGTGGAAAGTAATGACCAACAATGTAAACTTGTGACTCGACAACAGATGTTGGCATGCTTAGTGGAAACAAGGTGCTGTAAAATTAATTTCATTTGAATTATTTACTGCATACATTACTTGCTTGAGGAAATAGAGGAGGGGGCGGGGGTATAGGAGGGGGGAGGGGGGGAGTTGAGTGTCAGGGGGGCAGAGGTGATGGGGTGTGGGGGGTGATTGGAGGGAGACAACAACACTGGAAATGAATTCAATTAATGCCGGGGTAGTCAGATAGGGTGGGTGGGGGGCTGGTTTGGGGACAGAGAGGGTGTCAAGTGATCCAAATGTGTTCTCTTTAGCAGAAAAAATAAGAATTAGGTAACACTTTATAATAAGGTGCCATAATAAATAGCAAACTATACATTACCTAACCCTTTGTTTATATTTGTTAATTGTTACTAAAATATCTATTTGGCACAAGTTAATAGTATTTTCATCATTAATTAAATATTAGTTGTTTGCATAACCCTAACCCAACCCTTACACACGACCCTAACCCTAACCCTAACACACGGCCCTAACCCTAACCATAACACATGGCCCTAACCTTAACACACGGCCCTAACCCTAACACACGACCCTAACCCTAACCAGCGACACTCTGTGGTCAGTGAAAATAAACTATTAACTTGTGCCAAATAGATATTTTAGTAACAATTAACTAATATTAACAAAGGGTTAGGTAATGACTGAATGGTTTGCTATTTATTATGGCACCTTTATAAAGTGTTACCAAGAAATACCAATCACACCAGCGCAGAGCCCCTCTGATTTATATTTAATAATGTTGATAATTCTTTTTTTTGTTACTTCAAAGGTTTGTGCCAGAATAAAAAAAAAGAACTTGCCAGTGATGTTTTCCAAATGTAATTAAGTCAAATTATTCCTACAGTATGAGAGCTTTGGAAGGACCGTTATTTCCACTTCCACTGGCTGGGAGGAGGGGGGGGGGCAGGGGGGAGAGAAAAGGGAAACTTTTGTGAAATGAAATCAAAGTGGAGTCTTGACAGCAGCACATGCCAGCAGAGCGAGCCATGGCTGGATTCATATCAGCGCAGGCCTAGCCAAACATTTACAGATACAGATACAGATAGAGAGAGTGACAGTGAGAGAGATAGGCTTAGGGGGTAAAAGAAAGCAGGGATGGCAGAGTAATAGAGAGAAAGCTAGAAGTGAAGAGGCAGAGATTTGGATAGAGAAGGACAGGACCGGGCAGAGCGAGTGTGACAGAGAGTGCGCTCACTCACTGAGGGTAATCAGCTATGCAGAACTCATGGTGAGAGGGAGACAGATGACTAATGAGATGTGCGCTGGAACAAACTTGTTCTGTGTCCCCGTCAAGAGGAACAGCTGCCCGATGCCTGGGAGTGGCGGACACTTTGCTGTCACACGTGGTTCAAAAGAACACCAAAACATCGCTAGTCACAAAGTAGAGGCAATGTTTGTTTTGCACTCCTTATTATTGAAAGAGCTTAGTGAGCTAGCGTTAGCATGCTAGAGTTAGCGAGCTAGAGTTAGCAAGCTATCATTAGCATGCTAGAGTCAGCGAGCTAGAGTTAGCGAGCTAGCGTTAGGATGCTAGAGTTAGCAAGCTAGCGTTAGCATGCTAGAGTTAGCAAGCTAGAGCTAGCAGCTAGATTTAGCAAGCTATAGTTATATAGAGTTAGTGAGATAGTTTTAGTGAGCTAGAGTTGACTTTAGTGTCACTCATGCAGGGTCTATGTGTTTTGTCTTTTAATGTGTGTGTGTGTGTGTTACTGAATATGTGTGTGTGTCTGTGCGTGTAACTGCACGTGCGTGTGTGTGTGTGTGTGTGTGTGTGTGTGTGTGTTACTGCATGCATGTGTGTGTGTGTGTGAGCCAGCCAGCCAGTTCAGGCCCATTCCCGGCTGACCCGCCCGATGAGAAAACAAACAGAAAGCACACAGTAAGACAGAGACGAATGCCCCAACGTCCCCACAACACCTCTCACATGTCCGGTGCATTCCTCCAGATAACCCGGGACCCTCCGGGGTTACACCGCCGCAGCACCGCAGGGTGCCAACAGGCCGGGCCCAGCGCAGTGTCAGCAGGCAGCCAGCGGCTTGACGCCACGGCCAGCCGGGGAGAGCGTGTCACCTGGACGTCCGTCATCGCCCGCGACCCCGGCACCACCGAGCCGAAATAGCACGTAGCTACTGTTAGCACGCCGCTGTGCTGCGGGTGGAAAATAACAGCGGGCCCTCTTGATATAAATATATTTCCTCCCTCCGTCGGCCGCCGGCCGTGATTGGTTGGCTGTGTTTGTTTTCTTTTCGGGAGCCCCCGCCCTCGCTGTGCAAAGGTTGCCTTTGTTTGTGATGCTCCTGCAGAACCGCTCAGACCGAGTGTGAAGTGCCGGGCGGCAGGAAGTGGGGTTGCCCTTTAACCTGCGCGCCTTGTGATAAATGGAGACACTTAACAATGGTGCATCCTGAGACCCCCACCCGGACCCGCTGACAGTGGCTTGTCCACACTGTGTGTGTCCTCCTTCGGTACGTGGGTGGGGGGACTCCCAGCAGACTCCCACAGTCCCCCCCCTCAGCCGTCTCCCCCCTCTCCTTACCCCCGCGGCCGTCTTCAACGCGAGCCAAGATCCGCTAAACATAGGACATAGTGTTTACCGGACTTCCCGAACACGGGGCTCCAGGTGCCAGCCGGGCCGCACTGCGGGGGGTCAAGGCTGAACGGTGCGCCTGCGTCATTCACCGAGGAGGGCTCGGAGCGGCCTCTCCCAGCGACCCCACGCGACCCCGCATGACCCCATGTGACCCCCTGGTCTGATAAGGGCTGGCGGTCGAAAGCAGGCGCGCGGTGACGAAAGGCGGAACGGTCTCAGCGGCCCGGGGTGAAAACAACACAAGGTACGGTTTACTGTATGGTGTACTTCTTTATGTGCGTCCAGTATATCTTGTGTGGTTTTATGCCTCGTCTGTGTGCTTGGCAAGCGAGGCTCTCCCTGGTGCCTGAGACGCGGCAGTACTCGGTGTCCTTCGCTCAGAGAGGTAGATCACGATGGGTTCCACGCTGGAGTCACGGGGAGTTCACCCTTCATGCCGACAGAGGAACAGGCACGGGGCCAAAGCAAAACAAGATGTGGTACTTCTGTGATTGATTCTGAGTCAGCCATGCCCTGTTATGTGTCACGCGCACCCACACACACACAAA
>NC_044061.1:25770467-25785467 GCF_902167405.1 Gadus morhua | reverse complement strand
TTTGGACAATGATCCTATTAGGAGTTTTAAGAGGGATTTTTGTGGGATTTTTTATGATTTAAATTGCACTGCATTTGCACAATATGATTTAAAAATATATTTAAAAGGAAACTTGTTATGACAGATAACAAAATGTGTACAGTGGGAGTCACGTTTTACGGCCGGGATCTATTCTGGGAGATTCATGATGGTTTAGCGGATCCCACTCAAAGCCGTCTTAATTGAAGGGTAGCCCCGACACTAGTGAGCAGACATAAAACCTAGCCAAGAACATGCAGAGGGCGTCTGTAGCGTTTAAAAACACAATGCTGCTGCCCTGACAAAAAGCGGTCCGCTTACTCAGCGCGGGCCGGTGGTGGAGAGTCCTCCGTTTATGGTGAGCCTCCATAACCGCTGGCCCCAGCGCCGCCATAAACGCTGCACAATGCTGCACAAACAAGGCTGGGCTGCGAACAATAGGGGCGGCTCGCCACCTTTCAGTTGGACTTGTCGGGCTAACCGCCCTGTGGCTAAGTAGCCGCCGCTAGCCTCTGACACAGGCGACGCGCGGTCGGCCTGCCCACATCAGCCAGAGTGTGAGTCCCACGGCCACGCCCTCGAACCCAAGCCCGCTTAGAGGCGACACGCCGCAGGGTCACAGAGGGCGGCCTGGCGGTACTCCCTAGGAGACGGTCTCAGGTTGAGTTACTGCTGCGTCCCGGCGAGGGTATGGTAAGGTAACCTTCTCCTGTAGCCGATGAGCTGCAGTGGAACGGCACAGGGAGATCAATGAGGTGTTGTTGGAGCTTGTATCGGAGCGTTTAAAACAGATCTGCACTTAAGTAACCGCTGTCTACTGGATCGCACAGACTGCTGACCGAGAGGCAGCCAACTGAGACAATGTTGTTGTTACTTGTCTTGATCCCCCCCCCCTCTTCCCCGACTTGCATGCTGGTCTTCTCTGGCTTAGGGCTTAGAGACTTGCCCTGCGGCACTGAGTGTAATTGAGATTTGGTAAAAAAAGAAAAAAAAAAAAGGCCTCAAGCACACATACACACATAATGTTGTGAACCCACCCCCCATCCCGCCCAGACACCCCCACACACATACACACACACACACACACACACACACACACACACTCACACACACACATACACACACAGCCACACACACAAACACACACACACACGCACACACACACACACACACACACACACACACACACACACAAACACACACACACACACAAACAGACACATACATCCTCCCCCCCAACACACACACACACACACACACACACACACACACACACACACACACACACACACACACACACACACACACACACACACACAAACTAACAATCAAACAACCAAACAAACAATTTCATTTTCAATGTCTTTTTATTGGATTATTCATGATGATTGCTTAGGAACATAAACACTTTTTTATGAACGTATAGAAAAAGACTCAAGCTACTGATGAGCTGGGGTCCCTTCTTACTGCCCACCATAACACCAGTGTGTGGGCGGAGGTGGGGACTCACCACCTGGTCTCCATCTCCGGCAGCAGCTCTGAACATGATAGGGTTATTTTGCCACTGAAAGACAAGACCTCACTGTTTTGTTTCACAAGGGCTTAACTTTGTGTTTAAACAACAGAAGATGAGAGAGTAGGGCTACGTGACCCCCTCTCCCCCTCTCCCTTCCAGCTACAATGGCTTAAAGGTAGTGGGGAGGGAGAGAGAAAGAACAATTGGCTATATGTATGAGTTGGGGGGTATGAGCCGATGAAACAGGTAGGGTTCCCCCCAAAGCTGGGGGGTTTACAGCCGAGACAGACCCCGGTTCCCTGGGACCCCCGCCTGCATCTCCAGGCTCTGGTGGCCACAGCTGGGCGTTGGGGGAGTGGGTCGCCCGTAATGGCTCTGTGATGATGTATCTCAGAGTATTTGCCTGAGACCCATGGCTGGGTAAGGGCTCAGGCCACTTATCTATACATCTCGGGCCAACTCCGGGCCCTGGATCCAGTTTCACCTGCCCATGGGAGAAACCCACCGGAGCTCGGAGAAACTGAGGATTAGTGGGGATGACCCTTTGAGACTCAAGGCAACATTTGAGACCGCTAAAGAGAGAAAAGTAGTTTGACCTTGAGGCATGGACAAGGTGAAAACTAAGAGAGATTATTAGATTAGTTGAGGTGAAACACAAGAGTCGAATGTATCCATGCCACAGGGAACACAATTTCAACGCAAGAGGTTGCTATTACAAGGAAACCGAGTTGCTTTGCAAAAACATAAGCCATATTTGTGCCAAATTGCATTGGACAAGATTGCAAAATTGCAACACACACCGTGCCTTAATGCCGCGATCTAAGTGCACGTTAATTGCAGAGGCAATCTCTCCGATCTGTTTCCGCGGCTCAGACGAGGTGAATCATCCAGGTCACATGAGCACGCAGCTCACCCCGAGCGACTCGGCGTCTCGGTGACGCTCGGAGGAACCACTCAAGGTCAGCAACCAACACCTTGCATGTCTTCAGGCCTGAGCCTGGCAGACAGATTACAACATCGCCCTCAACAAAGGAAGGCGCCTGTAGCCTCTCCCCTCTCCAGAGCCCTGCAGCCCTGCAACCAGAGACTCCTGCAGGACTCGTCACCTTGTCTCAGGGCCGGAGCAACCGAGCAGAGAAAGCCGCCACTTCAATCATCTCAGGGTCAAAGGTCAGCCAGGTCAAATACCTCTGCAGAGTTCTGCTGAGTTCCCCCCCCCCCCCTGTGTCACTGTGACAGGCGGTGGTCAGTGTCACTGGCCGGGGTCTTAATAGGAACCAATCAGATCAGAGTAAAACGGGTAAAAGGAGGAGGGCTTATGCTGGATATCAATACCACAGTTCAGTGGTCAGGCCATTTCACATCTTATTCAAAGTCAGTCTCTTGAGTGATATGTCGATTATTATACTGTGTTAAAAAGTTTCTCTTCGCTTATCATCACTCTATCTCTCGCTCCTTGTAATATTGGGGATTCTGTATGTCGACTGTTGTGTGAACTTTCTGATCGGGTGTACTGTTACATTCATTCAGAATTCAGAAAGAAGGGACAAAAGGGCAAAAAAGAAAGAAAGAGAGCAAAAAATATACCGTTTACTTCTGTGCCCACACTCCAAAAAGATAAGTGGGCCCCAGTTCATAAGGCTGTGTTTACAAGATAATCCGAGAGACGGGAGCACACTTTTTAACAAGTGTGTTTTTATGACCTTTTGTTGCAATAAAATGAACAGGTAAAACCTCGGAGTGATTAAAGATAATTAAGAACAGACACGTCCCACACCATCTTCGGGACCTCCAATGAAAGATTAAACTGCACTTTGAAGAGTTTTACAGCTGCGGTAAATCTCCACTAAATACTTTAATATTTGAAGAGGCATTAAGGGTGTCAGGACTGTAATACGAACACGCCTGTTTACAATTAAAACAGGGGATGGAAGGGAGGATGAGGGATTTCACTGGGGATCTCATGAGGGAAGCCGGGCATGCCCTGGAATGCCAGCACTTGAGAAAAAGAGCCAGGGAGCATGTTGTGTGAACATGTATGTTCTTTGTGTTACAACATAATGACATGTCAAGCTTTGAGGGAAAGCAGCCTGCGCTGAACCCAAGCCTAAGTCCTTCAATACCCTTGACATCCCAGCCCTGAGCCGCACGGATAAGGCAGAAGGAGCAGCGACGGGTAAACACGGCTGGTGAGACAGCACCGCGGTGGTGAGACAGCATCACATGTGTTTGTGCTTTCAACAGAGGTAACACCAAAAAATTCATCTGTAAAGTATTTTAGAAATGAAAATAAATTTCTGAATCAATAAACATTCAACATTGTTGATTATTGCGTTGCAAAAAATAATAAAAGCATGTTTTTCAGTTCCACAGAGAGGAGGAATCGATCACATTCCAGCAGCGCTGTGATTGATCAGTTGTTGTCCCCCCTCTGGACGTCTGCGGCTGTCAGTCTGTCTCCCTAAGAGGGCTAATCCAGGTCAGGAACTTTACTGCGGACACAGGAAGGCTGTCAAACGGTGGATCTCCCTGATGATGGAAACACATCCCGGCTTCAGACAGAACATACAGTCACCGTTTGACCTGCCAGGGGGTCAGCCCCAGAGCAGTAAATCACACAGCGAGGGACTTATGTCCAGAAAACAGATTAACCCAAAAAATAATAAAAATAAACGTGGGAGGAATTCTTCCACAGTGTTTGGCTTGTTTCAAAGGGAGAGGTCACACACTACTCTCAGGTCAGATACAATACCCTTGCTTTAAAAAAAAAAAGTATACTGCGGAGCAAGTGGTTTCAATTTGCTGAAGTGATTATGTGTGCTTCTGGCCCAGCACACATCATGGCAACGGTCATTTGGGCCCTGGTGAGTTACTGAGTCACAGAGAAGTGGCACTGAGTCGCAGAGAAGTGGTACTGACATTGTATTAAAGGTTGTAGCGGCAGGACCCTTAACCGTGGGGTGGCTACAAGGTCCATTTGAGGTTAGGGCAGAGCTATAGGCACTTATCAACTCAACACACCCAAGCCAGTCCTTTGTTCGCTGTATGCTCTCAAAGGAAAATGCCCACATGTGTCATTTGAAGCTGGTACTCATTTTGACGTGCAGACATCTGAATGCATTGCTTGTCAAAATGTCAGCTGTTTTAAACAGAGGCCACCCTGACCAACGGCAATCAGGCTTGTGCAAACGGGGAAACCTAAACAAGCAACAATAGGGGACACAATTACCGCCGAAGACACACTGCTTTTTATTTTAATGGGCACAAGAACTGGTTCATAAACAGTCTGTATTTGCACTGTGGAGTAACTAACGGAATTTCACAAGGTTCTGTAAACTGCGGCTGCCAGCCATTATATTTGACTTCAGTGAATAGTTTGACTTGTAGACAATTGACAGTGCTACCGTTATTGCGCTAAGTGGATTGGTGTGCTATGTTCGGGGGTATGGGGGGGGGGGGGGGGGGGGGGGGGGGGGGGTGGGCACCACACCAGATGTGAGGCAGCGCAGCACGCCATCAATAATACAAGCTTTCCCTAATCTCAACTTTTCTCTGTCGCATCAAAACACATGGTGAACAGAAACACAGTGTCTGAGGTGCCTCCATTATTGATGCCGCCGCAATTTAAAGTCCCTCCACGCGGCTTTCTGTTTCTGCTCCTCCATGCAGCTGCAGCAGCAGTAGCGTCTACTGTTGATTCATTTATTGATGTATTTGTTTTCTCTTGGTTTTGGCTGTTTTCCTTTGCTTTCCCTTTTCCTCATTTCCTGAAGGGGAGGGGGGATGAGGGGGGAGGGGGGTGGATTCTTCGTCATCTCCTCCACATTTTATGGAATCCAACATTCTCATATCCTGCCTCTGATTCAGAGGAGCTCCGCTTCACAAACTGCTGTCAGGTTTGAATCAAAAAGGGGGGAAGGAGGGGGAGGGGGGGAGGGCGGTGGTGGATTATTGAACTACTAAACACAAGAAGAGACTCGCGCATCGGATACGGCGCCACCACGCGTCACCTCCACCTCCACCACCCATCACCACCACCTCCGTCCTCCCCTTCCCCTTTCTCAGCTCCAGGGGGTTCTCTGTTGTCACGACGACGCAGAGGTGATGTCAGTGCTGGGAAAGTGACTGGGATTTCAGTTTAGCGAGTTAGTACAGATGCATTCCATAATGATCGTGTTTTGTTACCTTTGTGATAGTGGCTCTCTGTGTTTGTGTGTGTGTGTGTGTGTGTGTGTGTGTTTGTGTGTGTGTGTGTGTGTGTGTGTGTGTGTGTGTGTGTGTGTGTGTGTGTGTGTGTGTGTGTGTGTGTGTGTGTGTGTGTGTGTGTGTGTGTGTGTTTGTGTGTGTGTTTTTGTGTGTGTGTGTGTGTGTGTGTGTGTGTGAATTGGTTGCATTTGGATCAGTACTATTAGCATAGACCTATGCACATTCAGACTTAGTTATTCACACAATGCTGACACACACACACACACACACAAACAGATCAAGGAAAATAGACAAACATAGACAAACACACATGGATGGATATAAACTAACTTTGATGCACAAATATACACATATGGACGAATACAGAAAAACAGATAAACAGACCCACACTCAAACACACACACACACACACACATGTACACAAACACACACATTTGAACAAATACAGAAAAAAATAAATAGGCAAACACACACACTCTCGCACAAACACACACACACACACACACACACACACACACACACACACACATACACACACACACACACATACTCAAGCACACACAGAGACACACACACACACTCCCGCCTTGTTCTCCAGATGGGTATTCCCGCGGCTCCATGCGGTGACGTGGTCCCCGTCTGTGGGGAGGGCGGGCCGGGTCCTGGCTGGGACTCCCCCAACATGTTGCGCCTCTACCCCGGTGTGGGCACTTGAAACAGCCCGCGGTGGAGGTGGTGTCACTCCGACAGGCCGCTGAGCTCCTCACAAACACAACAGGTCGGGCGGACGGCTTGTTGCTGCGGCCTCATCGCGGCCGCGTCATCTCAGACCTGAACCCCCCTCCCCCCCCCCCCCCCCCGTAAAAGATCAAAGCGCCTCCGAGGCCTGCTCTGGTTTCAGCCGGCTTTAGCGGGACAGCTGAGGGGTTTGGCAGAACGACCTGAGCTTCCAGGGGGAATGTTTCACATCCCTCCCCGTGCACACAACCGGCCTGGGCTAGCCGCCCCCACTCCCCCCCCCCATCACCCCCCCGGTCCAGGAGTAATGGTTATGGTCACAGATGGTTATCAACGATAACATGCGTATCGTGTGTACCTCTGTGGTCGGAACAAATCTGACACCGTTAATTGCCGTGAATGATAAAACAAACACTAAGTACAATGGCGGTTTGTGCCGGGGCGGCGCAGTTGTCGGCGGTGTTTGTTTCATCGTCGTTTAAACACACTTGTTAGAATAAATTCTCGGGCTCTGCAGTGGTTCTGCAGTGTAACAATTACATCATGCTCTCCGTTGCTACCCGACCCAGTCCCCCCACCCCAGGAGATAACCATGGTTACCGAAGAAGCCCCAGGAGTGGTGGATCAATAGCAATATGCCAATCTTTATCTAACAACCCACCCTTCCCCCTCTGTGTGTAGCTCTGTCACTTTAGATCTAATGATCTAACCTATGAAGCATTGATGAACAGTCCGCAAGTGTGTCATTATTCATTCAGTCACACACCACAGAGACACACACACACACAACTACACACACACACACAAGCGTGCGCACCCACAAACACACACACATACGGACACACAGATAGCAAAAATTACATCATGCATACACACATAAACACTAGGCACAAACACATGTTGAAAAACATGTTGTTAAAAACATCATGCATACACACACACACACACACACACATAATATATAGACACATTAATTAATTAGAATTATGCATAGACACACACGCACATACAAACGTAATAACAAAAATAAAATGATGCATACATACACGCACGCATAAACACACACATTATATAGACACATAACTTAACAACATTATGCATACACACCACACATACCGACCCTCACAAACACAATATATAGACACATAATAACTAAACAACATTATGCATACACACCACACATACCCACACACACACACAATATATAGATATGAAATTATCAGCGACGGCAGGATAATCACGTGGACCATCACAAGCCTTGCTAACAGCCCCCCTACAGGAGGAGACGGCGAACCGGCGCCATCTTGTCTGGCGTGCTCCGCCCCCCGACGGTCATCATACAGATGGGTGAATATCGACCGGTGTCGTTGACCCTGGAGACCTCTGCTCTCCGCTCCGCCTACCCCTGGCCTTAGGGGCGATTATGACATTTACTCCCACAGATTATAATTTCAAATGAGTGTTTGGAGGAGGAGGATAACTGCGGGGCGAGCGAGAGAGAGAGAGAGTTGTGGCTTGGAGGCAGGGGAAGCGCTCAATACGAATAGACTTGAAATAATCAATAGGAAATAGACACAGAGTGGAGGGCCTGCAGCCCGGCCCGATCAATAAGCCGTGTTAAGTGATGGTGATGCTACTCCATCGACCAGCAAATGGCTGTCATATATATATATATATGTATATGTGTGTGTGTGTGTGTGTGTGTGTGTGTGTGTGTGTGTGTGTGTGTGTGTGTGTGTGTGTGTGTGTGTGTGTGTGTTTATGTGTGTGAGGTGTGCATGTGTCTGTGTGTATTTGTTGTTTTTGTGTGTTTGTCTTTGTGTGTGTGTGTGGTGCATGTGTGTGTGTGTGTGTGTGTGTGTGTGTGTGTGTGTGTGTGTGTGCACGACTGTGTGTGAGTCTGGGTTTGTGTTTCTATGTGTGTGTGTGTGTGCGTGTGTGTGTGTGTGTGTCTCTCTCTCTGTGTGACGGTGAAGATGTTGCAGTGTGCCTACTAATTACCACGGGGCCACGGTCACCCTACCCATCCAGTGGCTTTTTGTTTTCTTTGTGTGCCTTTCGCTCCACTGGCTCCAACAGTAGGGCCAGCTGGTTAACTGCATGTCGCCTCCAGTCATCGCACACCAGGCCTCGGGGCCACCGATAGGCCGGAGCAGGTCAGCTGGTCTGCTCCCTGACCCGCCTTCCACCCTCTAAATAGCCCCCCTGCTCCCCGGTGAGGCGCAGGGGGGACCTGCGGGGGGTCAAATGTCTTACGCTCACATCTGTTTAATTTAGCAGTCGTTCTCTGACCTGGGCCGCTACCAAACCACACCCCCGCTCTGCCGAGGGGGAATACAAGTCACCTTCACCGTCGTACACTAATCTGAGGGGTGTTTTGAAGCGTGTGGAGTGTAGAGGAGGAGGCCTCTCCTTTGCCTGAACAAAAAACCAAAACCGAAACAAGATGGCGGCGGCGTGCGTGCGCGAGACGGCTCCAGGACCTCCTCTCCTTACAGAGAGTGATGAGGGACAGGTGGAGTAAATGCTAACCGTACGTATTCACCGCAAACACCTGAGCGGCCCCTCCAGCTGTGTCTGTCGAACAACAGCGCGTGTGTCGAACACGAGCGCTACGACGCCGGAACCCGCCGCTGCAGTCTGTTGTTCCCCGACGCTTCCTGTGTGAACGTCCCGACCGGGCCAGTCAATCTCAACATGAATCAGAGCCGCTGAGAACGCCTACATGTGTCTGGGAGGAAGAGGAGCAGAGCTGGTGGGAAGGGCTGTGATCTCTCTCAGTCTATCTCTATCTCTCTCTCTCACTCACTCTCAATCTCCCTCTTACTTTCTCCTTCAATCTCGCTCGCTCTCTCTCTCCCTCTCTCTCTCTATCCCTCTCTCCGTCTCTCTGTCTCTCAATCTCTGTTCCTCTCTCCCTCCTCTATATCCCTCTCCCCTTTCTCTCTCTCTCTCTGGTTCCTTCCTCTGCTCATCACCACTTCCTCCTCCTCCTCCTCCTCCTCCTCCTCCTCCTCCTCCTCCTCCTCCTCTCTCAGTATGCTGCCTTATTACTTTTGCCACACAACATGCGCTGGGGATCGTGTGGCCCATGAATAATAAAGGACAACGCCACCTTAGCACAGATGAAAGCACATGCAAGGCTCTGTGGGTCTGAGGCCTGGGACGCAGCGGACAGGGAGGAGAGGGGACGGGGCTCAGCGGAGGAGTGGATGTGTGTGTGTGTGTGTGTGTGTGTGTGTGTGTGTGTGTGTGTGTGTGTGTGTGTGTGTGTGTGTGTGTGTGTGTTTGTGTGTATGTTTGTGTGTGTTTGTTTGTGCATTTGTGAGAGTGAGGCATGAGTGTGTCTCTCGATGTTTGTGTGATGTGAGTTTGAGTGTAGGGGTGGTCCCATATGTGTATGTATGATGTGTGTTTTGGTGTGTGTGTTTCTGTGTGTGTCTGTGTCCCTGAATGTGTGCACTCAGGTGGTAGTGGTTGAGTGGATGTGTATCTGTGCGTACGCCTCTATGTGTGTCTGTGTACGTGTGATCTGTTTGAAAGTATTTGTCTTCCTGTTTGTGTGTCTGTGAAAGTACAATGTGTGTTGTTATTTGTTTGTGTGTGTGTATGTGTATACCTTTGGGATTGACCGTGTGTTTGTGTGTTTGTGTGTGTGTGTGTGTGTGTGTGTGTGTGTGTGTGTGTGTGTGTGTGTGTGTGTGTGTGTGTGTGTGTGTGTGTGTGTGTGTGTGTGTGTGTGTGTGTGTACAAGCGGGTGTGCCCGTGTGCCATCTCGTCTCTGTTATTCAGTTCCACACTGGGTGACAGCTCACATCAGTGTCAGAGCTGGTAGCCAGAGGCACCTGAGAAAGAGAGAGAGAAGGGGGGGGGGGGGAGAGAGAGAGGGAGAGAGAGGGAGGGAGAAAGAGAGGGAGAGAGAGAGTCTGGAGAAAGAGGAGGGGACAAGGCGGGAAGAGTGTGATGAATCAGTTACAAACAAATACACACACACCCAATCACACACGCACACAAACACAAACCACCCCCCCACACACACACACACACACCCTCACAGGGGAGCACTCTCTCTCAGGAGAGCCGATCAGTGCACAGAGGTTTGAGGTGTGTTCTGCGGGGACACGGGACATCTCTGGAGGTCGGGGGGAGAAAACAAACTCAGTGTTTGATCATCAGGATCCTCACCTGGGAGCCCTGAGAGGAGCAGGCCCCGCAGACACAAGCAGGTTGCTAGCTGAACACAAGCGGGCTGCTAGCTGAACACAAGCGGGCTGCTAGCTGAACACAAGCGGGCTGCTAGCTGAACACAAGCGGGCTGCTAGCTGAACACAAGCAGGCTGCTAGCTGAACACAAGCGGGCTGCTAGCTGAACACAAGCGCGCTGCTAGCTCAACACAAGCGGGCTGCTAGCTCAACACAAGCGGGCTGCTAGCCCAACACAAGCGGGCTGCTAGCCCAACACAAGCGGGCTGCTAGCCCAACACAAGAGGGCTGCTAGCTGAACACAAGCGGGCTGCTAGCCCAACACAAGCGGGCTGCTAGCTGAACACAAGCGGGCTGCTAGCCCAACACAAGCGGGCTGCTAGCTGAACACAAGTGGGCTGCTAGCCCAACACAAGCGGGCTGCTAGCTGACAAAAAGCGAGTTGCGCTTGTGTTCAAGTATATAATCACAGGTGCGCACATACTTGATACTCAGAGGGGACACACACGCACGCAGACACAGTTAAAAGCAGGAACTTATATTAGCAAGCACACACCTCTATACACCCAGCCACCTACCCACACAAACACAACGAAACACACACAGTTAGAATGCACACATCTCTATACACCCACCCACACACCTACGCACACACACACACACACACACACACACACACACACACACACACACACACACACACACACGCACAGACACACATAAATACTCACACGCAGACACACACAAGCACCCACACACACCCAAACACACACACAGAGACACACACACACACATCCTTAGCACTTGCAATGCGTATCGAACGAGCGAGCAGGGGATTACGAGCAGAAACATGTAATCCCGGAAACCACTTTCAGGAAAGCAGCCCGACCAATGAGAAATCAGCAGATTCCCACATGCTCGCTCGGGGTCGTCCGTGTGTGTGCGCGCCGCAGTGTCCCGTCACACCTACAGCTGTTCAGGGAGCTGAGGTTTCACTCAATGTTTTATAGCCGCTCATCGTACATGTTGTGCGTTGTCGTGTTGGGTGTCCTTTCAGGGTCGCCTCTATTGTGCGACTGTACGCCCAAAAAAAGGGAAGAGCCTCGGAAGCCATTCATCGGTAAATCCTAGGAGCCCGTCGAGGAGGAGCCCCCGCTTGGAGACAGCGGTGTGGCGAGCGGGGGGCCGGCGGCGGCATTGTGCTGAGCGTTGGGGGGGGGTGGGGGGGACTTGGGACAATAGGTGGGTTGAGCGTTTGGGGGGGTCTGACCCCGGCTACCTTCGGTTCACCTCCGGTAGACAAGGTTAAGATGGATGGTCCTAATTAAAAAGAAAAGGGCCTCTCTTCACCTCAATGGCATCAGGTTTATTTTACAGGAACTTTAACGGGGCCTTTTGTGGGGAGGTAATTATAGGGTGAGCTGATTGGAGCTCCCTGAAGGCACGGAGGTGACAGAGAGACTCGATGGAGTAACCCAAGTAACCTTTCACCGCCGTGACATCTCTCCCCATTGTCATTCACACCACACATTAATATCAAACACACAGGCTGCATCCTCTCCTCTCTCCCTTGTCTCTCTCTCTCTCTCTCTCTCTCTCTCTCTCTCTCTCTCTCTCTCTCTCTCTCTCTCTCTCTGAACCCCACCCTCCCATCTAGCTGTCTCCCTTGCATATACAAAAAGAAAACAATGTGCCTGCTGCCAAATAAGGCTCCATCGAACTGTTGGGGAAAAGGTCACAAGGATCACTGTTCTGCCGCTCCGGGGGGGGGCAGATGGGGGGGGTCTACTCAGCAACAAGTGTCTCTCTGGCTGGTCGGCCCAGCGAGTGGCGCCGGAGCCCAGCGCTCGAGGCTAGGGGCGGGGCTTAAGGCTGCGCGCCCCCCCCCCCCCCCCTCCTGACCGTTTAGCGCGGCTGGTTATGCCAGCCCCGAGACGACGGCCCCCACCATTGCCCCCCTTACCCCCTCTGGGGGCGGTTGGGGGGGGGGGGGGGGGGGGGGGGGGAATATGTGTCGAGCGTGACATGGAAAGCACTAATCTTATGTTTATTAAGTGTGGTGGAAACAGGAGACGGACGATTAAATGGAGATTTGAGCCGGGGCCCTTGATGGGCGTGCGGGTCTCACGGCACGGTGGTCCCGCCAGGACATGTTGGCCACCTCCGATGTGTGAATGACAGAGGGGATCCCCCCGTCCGTCCGTCCGTTGTCTCTGACGGGGGTGCCGCCGCTTAACAAGGCAGCAGGCTTGCGTGTCTCGCTGCTCCTGATGGTTTCTCCAGCCAACCGTCGGGCTGGGAACGCCATCACAGATGCGTAGGAGCGCTGGGGGCCGGAGACGGGCCACCACCACCCGCTGCTGTCATTCAAGGGAGGGCCGGGGTCTGGGATGGGGGGCGAGGGGAAACAGGATAAGGTGCTCCGGAGGAGCCGCCACAGGTTCACGTTTCAGGTGCCCGGAGCCACTGTTTTACGGGCGCTCTCCGCCTCTCACCTTCTCTTGAGCACCGGGTTTTTATAAACGTTGAGAAACACGGACGGGAAGTTACCCGGGCGCACGCGCCACACATGCACACACACACACACACACACACATGGACACAGACACACACACACACACACACACCACGACATGCACTAACACGCACAAACACACACAGGGACCGCAGAGACATCCGACATTTGTACGCACTCATACATGCAGGTGCGTTGATGTGTGTGTAGTGGTGTGCGTGGGCACACGCAAGCAACCACTCATATGCTAAAACACAAAAGCACACAGACCAACACATCAACACCCACACACTCACACACAACACACAACACACTGATTCAATATAAAGAGGTTATCTAAAGTTGACCAGTGTGTGCGCGTGTATATTTGTCTTTCCATGTATGCTGGAATGGGGACCCATCGCCACATGCTTAGCCAGTACTACCGACGCTATTCCGAGCAGCAATTAAAAACTGTTTAGCTCCCTGCGTGCGTATGTGCGTACGCGTGTGTGCACGCACACGTCTCCCCTTGGCAGCGCGTTGGAGTCCCAGAAGTCAGGATCTATTATTATGCATCAGTCTCTATGGCAGAAGCCGTGCACGGGGGTCAGATTCAGCCTGAAAGGTTAGGCAAACAGGCTTGTGATTTCAGGCTTGCTGGATCGCAGCCAAGCTGGCAAGTCAGGGGTGTGGCCCTTCAAGTCGTTACGCTATCGCCTTCCACGGTCGCTGCTCCGCATCGGGCCTCGAACCTGCCTCTGAAGTCACCGGGCCCTGCGACCGACAGCTGAGGGTCGGGGTTCTCTGCTGGTAGTCGCTAGGCTACCGTGTATAATGAGGAGTATAGAGGAGAAGAACAACGTCAGAAAGGGAGAGGAGAAAGAAACAGTGGATAGGCTATCAGTGGAGGAGGTTCAAATCAGCGACGTAGAGAGGTCACTCTTGCGTTTGCACATTCACATGTCCCTTTATGAGGGGATTGACCTCAATGTCTCTCAATTGCGCCTAGCATTGACTTTTGATCATAACTGGATCTGCACATAATTGCATTTCGGATTTTGGATATTATTTGATTTGATTTGATCAGAACTAGTTTAACCCTGTAATATACTTGTTGTTTTGTAGTATATGTATCTTTATGTATATAGGCTATAGGCTAAACATTATGTATTGCCTATTGTATCTTCATGGATTATTATGCCCTAATTAGGTAATTACAGGGTACTTGACATAACGTCTTTGTCCGTGTGACTGTGCTGCTCAGTGCATCTGACAGAAAGCACTAAAGACCTGACCTTGAGATGAACTTGAACACTACTATAGATTCCACACCTCTCCATGGACAATTACAGCAGTCCTCTTGATGCATGAATACATTCTGGGTGTGTCCTGGCTTTAAGTATCACCCCACAAATCATAAAAACTGATTTAATTACGGCCCCTCACGCACCTTTTTCCATGACAGTAATTGTTACTACCTTTCCATAATGACACCCTATAGCTACAATGCCTTCTACACGCACAACATGTTTAACACACATAATCACTGCTCCAACCACACTACAAGCAGGGCTGCTCCAACGAAAACACATGAAAGATGTCACTACATCACTGAACTAACACGGGCTCTTTCATACTCTGCCGTCACAGATAGCAGAGGCTGTTGAGGAGCGAGATAAGTTGTTTGTAAAATGAGTTATATGGGCCATTATGACGATAACAAGCCGTCGCTGATACGGGCCAGCCCAGGGCTGAGTGTTGGGTTAATACTGTACTGCTGATTGTGCAAATCGAACCAACACACACACACTCATACACACAC
>NC_044061.1:25756744-25761744 GCF_902167405.1 Gadus morhua | reverse complement strand
AGTTTAATTGAAAAGCGTGGCCCTTGAAGTGTCAGCCCCTCTCTCCACCTATATGGTTGTTTCACCTCTTGTTCTCAGGCTACCCGTGGCATTCCGGCTACAGTCAATCCCGCTAAATCACAACTCGGGGGCTGAAAATGTACGGCAATTACCAGACACCTTGTTTTAAGCCCGAGCGCTCCATCTGTTAGCATTCAAACCCGTGTTCATTGATCGCGTTTTTAACAACGAGAGGGGGGCACATACCTGGTTTATTTTTGACAACACACCGGGAGACAGTTTAACGTGAGACTTGGAAGGGCTCCTCTCCTTAAAGTTTGTACCTCTGTGGCTGTCACTGTTCATTACATTTACCCTAAGAATGACAAGAGTGTGTCAACGAATCAAAAGTCCTTGGGGTGCAACCATGAATACGACAAAAGACACACTTTATTTTCAGCATGTAAAATGCCTTTCTGTGTTTGTTTGCGTGTGCCTGTATGTGTCTGAGTTTGTGTGTTTGGGTGTGAGTGTGTGTGTTTGTGTGTGCATCTGAGCATGTGTGCGTCTATTGTCTGAGTGGGTGGGTGTGCGTGTGTGGGTGTGGGTGGGTGTGTGTGTGTTTGTGTGTGTGTGTGTGTGTGTGTGTGTACACACGTGCGTCTGAGTGTTTGTGTATGTGTGTGCCTCTGAGCATGTGTGCGTCTGTTGTCTATGTGTGTGTGTCTGCGTCTGTTGTCTGAGTGTGTGTGTGTCTGTCTTTGTGTGTCTCAGCCGACACCAGGCACAAACATCCTCAGCCTGTCCTAATAGCGCGGTGCACACAGAGAACAGACTTCAAATAGAACAACCAGTTACATTCCCTCATAGCAGAGGAGAAAAACTGTTTACCGTCTCTGTGATAATTTACCCAGTAACATGTGCCCTCCACAAGTGCAAACACCATGGGATGCCAGTGAGTGTGTTGGCTGACAAAAATACACACTAACAGCTGGGTCGGAACCTCCCCTCCTCTTTTACCCAACCCCCCAACACACACAAAAACACACACACACAGATACACAAACACACAAACGTACAAATACACACACACGCACACACGCACACACAGACACACACGCAGACGCACACACACAGAGACAAAGACACACACAAACACAGACATGCAGACACACACACACACATGCACACACACACACACACACACACACACACACACACACACACACACACACACACACACACAGACACACACACACACACGGACACAGGCACACATGCCTCCCCCGGTCCCCCCCTTCGTCAGTGTGTAGCCCAACATGTCGGCACACTGTGACTTCAGCCCAGCAGGGGGGAGGCAGGGAGGGAGGGGGGGACTACGGGGGTGGGCCTGAACTCGTGTGTGCAGGTGTGTATGACAAATGAGGAGGTAGTCACCAGCTCCGGCGTGGTTTTAACGCCCGCCACGTCCTCCTCACTCGGACCCCCAGTATCTACGGGCTCGTAGGGGACCCAGGAAACGCTGAGCAGGAAGTAGAGGACGTGGACGTGGAACGAGTCATGTTACCGCCTCTGATTTTTGCCTGTGATAACTCTTTATGTTGTTGTGATTCGACGGCGGCCTATGTTACATATTGTGTGCACTGAAGGCATTCTAGGATTGTACGTCGGCCTGATTGGTTCATGGCCGACCAAACCATGACCGATGCTACTCGTGACATGGCGCAATTTGCAGAACCACTCAGAGAACAAAGTGAAACTTTATCTTATATTTTCAGCAAATGTAAACTTCCTTACTTCCATCTTGTTCTTCTGATGCATCATGTACATAAGGTCCACAGGAAGAGGCAGAAGATGTCCATTTTGTCCATGAATGTTTTAGTTAATACACACTTGAAATTGTAATTAATTTTACTTGAAGTTCTTTTATTTTGGGATAATTATTTTCCTTATTGGAAGGAAGTGCTGAGCTCTATCTGCTCTATATCAATAGATCTAGTGTAGATCCAGATGTGTGTCCTCTGTGTTCAGACTGCACCTGCGCTGGAAGCACCTGAGTGGCAGCGGCAGACTCCTGGATGGAAGACAGATGGCACGAGGAAATCAATACGCCTACCCCCGCATCGCCCCAATTTGTGAGCAAATGAGTCTGCTTTGACGCATGTGTGTAGTGTGTACGTGCGCGTGTGTGTGTTTATGTGCATGTGCTTGTGTGAGTGTCTACATATGACGGATCGTGTGACCCGCTCTCTCTTCCAATCTGAACACCCCCCCCCCCCTCCCACACTGTTATTCATGTCAGTTGGGCCCAGAACTCCTGTGTGCTTTGATGTTTAATTCAAGGGCCCACAATCAGGGGCGATGAACTCAGAAACTCAGTAGCATTACACTACAAATATTCCCTGTGATGAACGTTGCAGCCTCCCCTCTCTGGTTTTAGAGTGAGAGGGAGGGGGGGGGGGGGGGAGCAGGTAGCTCATGGCCCCCCTCCTCCTCCTCCCACTCCAACACCGACACCAGTCTCTGGAAGGTAGTCTGTGTTCCGGGCTGTTCTGCCTAATCAAATCCCGTTATTGTATGCCCTGTAATAAAACAGCCATGCTAGACTGTCAAACCTTTATTACCCTAACCCCAACACCCCCGCCTTCCTTCTCTTCTCACTCTCACTTCCTCCAAACTCCACTATATCTCCCCCCCCCCCCCCCACGCCCGCCTCTCTCACCTGCTTTATCTCTTTTTCTAAATCTCTGGGTCTCCGCACTGGGGTGCTGTGGGAGATTTATCCCAGCTGAGACCCGCTCCAGCCAGGGACTGCTGTTGGCAATTTATGGTTTAATAAGACTTACATAAGTCTTGCAGGTGTGCTTTACGTTCCCGGCCCCAGCCCATTTGGGGGATTTATGGTGGGTCCTTAGATTGCTGCTTGATTTAGCAGTTCTCCCTACAGTCGGTCCGGCCTGGGCCTCGGGACCACCAGGTCCTCCAGACGACGTCTAGCCGGAGCGCCCCGACACCACTCGGACCGCAGAGTCTGAAGACACTTTCGCCGCTAAAGAAACACAAGTGGGTCGAGTTAAGCCGCGTCTGGGCGTACAGGTGTGTGATATACTGCGGCTCAGCCAGCGAGTAATGGCAGAGGGAACGGGGCCACCTTGTTAATGTAAGCACCCCGATACATATCAGAGTGACATATAAGCCGGACTGCGGGAGTCCCCCCTGGATTCGCCTTTTAGCAATGATTTTTAAATCAGAATAGGATTCAAAAGCCACATTCAATTGTGATACATGTGGCTTTTGTTAGGCAGAAGAGAATGGTCCTTCATTTTGGCTGGCCTCCCCTCACCTCCGCCATTGTGGCGACGGCAAAGGGACATGCGCAAAATCACACGTGCGCTGCTGGTGCGACCGGCAAACACAGCTGATCTTTTAACGCACAAAAGAACGGGACTGTGAATGGAAATAAGCGTCGGCCAAATCTGTATTATGAGGACTGGACGGACCTCAGCTGTCACGTTTTAATACGCCGGCCAGGAACACAGGCCTAATCAGAAATAACATCCTCGGCAGAATCCCACCGCTGGTTCTAACATGTCCATGGACCATGCTGCCTGAAAGCCCGGCTGATGAAAGGCGCTGCAATCTTTATCCCTGCTGTTAACTGGTAATTGCTCATCTGGGTAGGTACTAATTGACAATGCCCCCTTGACCCCGCTCTGTCTTGTTCTTTGCGTGATCGTGCGGGGTGGTCTCTGTGGGGGCTGTTGGAAGCGCGTCGGCTAGCACACAGGAGCCAGAATGGAAATTGTATAGAAATGGTAAATGTTTAATGGACTGCGTTTATACCGCGACTTTCCAACCAGTGGCCACTCAAAGCGCTTTACAATACTGCCTAACATTCACACATTCATACACACATAGGTGGGACGCCTCAACATTCAGCTAGAAGGAGCCCGGAATCGAACTACCAACCTTGTGGCCAACCCGCTCTATCTCCTGAGTCACATGCCGCCATAAGCATCATTTTAAATTTAATGAGGACCTGTGGCTTCGGAATATTAGCTGACTGGTCGCGTCCTGCCGGTCAAATCCCAACGTGCAATAACTGTTTGTTTTTCTGTTGTGGGTCCATCTCGTGGCGTGGTATCAGGATCCATATGAAGCCGTCAATAATACAAGAGGCCATTTACTGTAAACAGCCCGAGCGCACACAGCCCTCCCTGAGCGAGGGGGGGGGGGGCGTGGCCGTCCTGGACTGGCAGGTGGATGTGATGGGAGATGCCAGTTTATTCAGCGGGATGTGGGAGTGTGTGGGTGGATGGCAGTAAGGAGGGTCTGGCCTGCCCAGTCGATGCCTGGATACGGATAGCATTTGAGAGACACGCTCACACACACACACACACACACACACACACACACACACACACACACACACACACACACACACACACACACACACACATCCCACATGCCCTCGAGTGCATGGATGCATGCACACACAAACACATGCAGACACATAGACACATGCATACACACACTCGTACACACACACACACACAGACACGCAGGTCCACCCTAGCAGTCAGAGCTTGCTGTCCACGCCACTAGGGACCCGCCATTCTCATGCAACAATGCAAAAAAAAAGCTCATTAGCATCTTCTAAATATGCATGAATAAAAACCTGAATAACCATGGCCAGTTGTCACCTGAAGACTGGCCTTTTACTGTCCAATAAGCAAACATATCCATCTCCTGGACTGATAGGGGCTCATAAAGGCGGCCCTTCCCGCCTCTCCCTGGAGCGCCACAAAGAAAGAGCATTTTGAAATGCTAAGTTAAAGACCAAGAGGAGTGTGGACTGGGGGGGGGGGGCTGGGATCAGTCATGTTGAGTGACATTTCTCAAATCTGGGCATCTTATCCAGGGTGAGATATTCCTGTCTGACTGTCATAGGATGTGACACGACAAACCGGGAGCGCTGGAATAAGAGGGTGATTGCACCGCGCTTAACAGACAACACACGC
>NC_044061.1:25709244-25744244 GCF_902167405.1 Gadus morhua | reverse complement strand
ATTTACCTTTTTGTGTTTGTTTTTTTAAGTTGTCACTTGTGCTCCTCTCTTGTCGTGCTTTCCCCGAATACCCAAACGAGCTGGTCTGCTCCGGTCCTTTTAATTCTTAATTGTTATCGCGGTCATTGTCGGTACTTTACATGCACGCGCTTATCGCGGGGCTTTTCGCCTTTCCTCGGATCTGTCTTTGATGTCAAGTGGCTACATGCGCACCGTTTGATGTTCCAAATTAAAGAATGAATTGACTCCGATTCGCTTGCTGCACGAGGAGCCTGTAACACCTCAAGTGGTGTAAGAAGACACAGCTTGCGCCTAACCGATGGACTCCTCACCGGTGTTTCTCTAACTCGGGCCATGGAGGTTATACTCTCCAAGTTTATTCCACAAAGACAACTTCACTAGATCGTCGTTGAGCGATTCCACACACACCAGAAAAAAGGAGCAAAGCGAAGCAAAAGCTCCTGCGAATTTAATCAGTCAACAACCGCTGAAATATTTACTATTTTTGCAAACGACCACAAATTGTGAATTAGCACTAAAAAGGGGGTAGGGCTGGAGCGAACAAATAACAAATGAAATGATTGGCGAGCCATAAAATGAGATTTGAGACCCATTCAAATAAGAGCTTGCAACGTCAGTGCACTTATTCAGACGAGAGAGGGAGAGGGAGTCGGAGGGGGTGAGAGAGAGAGAGAGAGAGAGAGAGAGAGAGAGAGAGAGAGAGAGAGAGAGAGAGAGAGAGAGAGAGAGAGAGAGAGAGAGAGAGAGAGAGAGAGAGAGAGAGAGAGAGAGAGAGAGAGAGAGAGAGAGAGAGAGAAGGAGGGGGGGAGCGAGCGAGAGACGTAGAATAGCGAGGGAGTGTGTATGCGAGGGGGTAAGATTTGAGAAATAGGAGGGGCTTCAAAACGACTAGAAATGTCAATCTGAGCAACGAGTCCCAATAATCTAAAGCAATCTGTAAGGACCTGACCTTAGTCCGTCCAGATCAATAGGGAAGAGAAGGTGGCGAGCGGCATCGGATCGTTTACACTGGGCTGTTTTCCGAGGAGATATAGACTTCCCTTCGACTTTGGTGCGCGTAAAGTGGATACCTCGGCGACCCAACGCTTCACCGTGTGATTGTAGCAGACTTTTTTCTACCACCATGTCTTTCCCGCAGCTGGGATATCAGTACATCCGCCCGATATACCCGCCGGAGCGCCAGGGGATCGGCGGTGGCGGTGCCCGGGCCGGGACGGAGCTCAGCCCGTCTGGAGCTCTGTCCAACGTCCTGTCCACTATGTACGGATCGCCTTTCGCCGCCGCCGCGCAGGGCTATGGAGCGTTTCTGCCCTACTCCAACGAAATATCCATTTTCAATCAATTGGTGAGTTTTTTTTATTGTTTCCCTACCTAGTAGTGTAGACAAGTAGACGCGTCAATGTCCATAGAGCAAGTTTTAGAAAAAGGCTGTACCAAGGGAGGAACTCTTACAGATGGCGATCGAGGGAAGTTTGCTTTTAGATATTCTCCGTGAATGCTTACAGGGGACTCAGAAGTCCGCTCAAAAGCGACCGAAACTTATTCTGGACAACTGAACGTGACGTAATGAGTAGGGGTAAAGTAGAAACGGGGCTCTCTCGGTAGAGGGGAGCCTTGATAGAGTTGGTTAAGCTTTGGTAAACTATTGGATTCGGTATAGGCCTAATGCGTCCCCACACCAAGCGAAATACATCCGAAATAATCCTGCGCGTAATGCACCAAAAAGGGAACTAATTATCCAAAATGGAAACATTATAAGTATCAGAATGGTATTAAAGCATCTAAAATACACCTGCGGTATTTTTTATTCCAATGAATAACCAGAAAAACAATTGTCGTGCAGCACAAGCGAGTCTCTGTTTACCTTCCACTAAACACCTTGTTGGTGCTGTCTCTTTGTCTTCCAGGGTGCTCAGTACGAGCTGAAGGACAGCCCGGGCGTCCAACACCCAGGGTTCGCCCACCACCACCCAGCTTTCTACCCCTACGGCCAGTACCAGTTTGGCGACCCGTCGAGACCAAAGAACGCGACCCGGGAGAGTACGAGTACCCTGAAGGCCTGGCTCAGCGAGCACCGCAAGAACCCCTACCCCACCAAGGGCGAGAAGATCATGCTGGCCATCATCACCAAGATGACCCTCACGCAGGTTTCCACCTGGTTCGCCAACGCCAGGAGGAGGCTAAAGAAGGAGAACAAGATGACCTGGACCCCCAGGAGCCGCACGGATGAGGAGGGGAATGTTTACAACAGCGACCATGAAGGAGACGAAGGGGACAAGCGGGAGGACGAGGAGGAGATCGATCTGGAGAACATCGACACGGAGAATATCGAGAATAAGGACGATTTGGACGACCAGGACGATCTGAACTCCGATAATAAATTAGACGGCAGGAGTGACTCTGAAATTTCTGACGGCTATGAGGATTTACCAGGGCCCGACCCGAGGTTTATTAAAGCCGTAGGGAAAGAGGGCAAAGAGATCCACGTGGAAAGGGGCGAGCACTTGCACAACCACCATCATCACCATCACACTTTTGAAATTAAAGCGTCGGAGCCCAGTGGGGAACCGCTGAAAGTTAACCCGGCGTCCGTCAACTCCCCGCCCTCAGAGAACAGCGCCAATGCCCCGACCCAGAAACCCAAAATCTGGTCTTTGGCAGAAACTGCTACAGCCCCTGACAATCCGCGCAAATCTCCTCAGATGAACGGCAGCTCGGTGCATGGCCCGTCCGCTCAGACTCTCCTCACTCCGCACAGACTAATTTCTTGTCCTGTTGGGAAAATCCAGAACTGGACGAACCGAGCTTTCTCAGCCCACCAGTTGGCGTTACTGAACTCAAACCATTACCTCGGACTGGCGAACCAGGCCAACGGCCTCGCCCTGTACAGCAGGCAAACAGAAGACAAGAACCATAGCTCAGAAACCACAGGCACAGGTACATGTCCCCGACACTGAGACTCCGCAGCATGTCACCATATCTCCGGTGCGCCTATTCGTTGCTATTATTATTATTAATTTTATTATTATTTCAAACCCTTTTTTTGACCTCTTTATTAGCCTACTACTATTCACCGGTGAACACAGACATATGTTCGAGGCCAAACAGGGAGCATACGAGTGTGTGTGTGTGTGTGTGTGTGTGTGTGTGTGTGTGTGTGTGTGTGTGTGTGTGTGTGTGTGTGTGTGTGTGTGTGTGTGTGTGTGTGTGTGTGTGTGTGTGTGTGTGTGTGTGTGTTTGTGCGTGTGCTTGTGCTTGTGCGTGTGTGTTTAAGTGTGTATCCAATGTAATACCCACGTGATAGAAAATACTAAAGGTGTGTGAATGATTTGAATTGAGCGAATCAAATAATAGTTTTGGAACCGAGTGCTGAGCGCCTTCTGAAAGGCTGTACATAGGCAGTCAAATCCTCACATGTTTCGATGGTTGCCTCCATTATTGTTTTTATTCTCCTTTTGTTACTGAAGGCCGAGGCGCATGTATATTCAAAAGGCTTGATCTCTCACACCAACTTTTCTTTTTAAACCAAACTCTCTGCATCCGTATTGGATTTCCTTAATATATATTTAAATTAATGCTTTTTCAAGGATGTTTAAGTACCATTATTTCAGAGAGATCATGTGCCTTCAAAGCAGATAATTAAAATGGCTATTAAAAAACAATTGCAGCGCCAGTTCAAACGACGATAAGAGGCTGCCACTGGGAAATTATCCTTTTTAAATACCATATCATATTTATATTTGTGAAATTCGACATGCAGTTTATTTAGTTTTTTCTGCGCTTGAAGACGCGACTTGCATCCTTGTTATGGGCTTCGTCCAGGGCCTCTGCTATTTACATATATGCTCATGCAAATGAGCAAAATTCAAATCCACCACACAATCACCAAGGCTTGTTTTTGGAAAGCAATCGTCACTTTTATATCACGTTCTGTTTAGGCTCTTCATGAAGTTACTAATAGTTGTTTTATAGGACAGGCCAACTAAATTTTTTTGGGCCTGTGAACCATGAGTTCAGAGGCGTTCTCCCCTAGGCTTTCTCCTCTTAGTTTTCATTTAAATCTTTTGTATGGAATGTTAAATAAGAATACTACATCTCTGTATAATTACATTGTAAGCATGTCCTGTGTAAAACTGCTAATGTAATAATGTAAAAACCTGTATTCTGTGCGTTTTCTTTTCTTTTTTTCTTCTTATTTTTTGTAAGTTCTGTGAGGATTTGATGTTAATGTTTTGTATATAAAGTTAAGAAAATGTACATACTTGTGAACCAAATTGTACAAGAAAGTCTATATTTTGGCTAATAAATGAACAGCTGCAACTTTAAAGAACTGGTTTACCTTTGGCCGAAGTATTTCTCATTTAATGACGTGATTTATTCAGCATTGGCATGATAAATATGTCGCGCGGTGGGGCTTTTTCAGGCTGTTTCAGGCTGTTTCAGGCTGTTGCTGTTGTGGAATCAGAGATTAGCTCTACACGCTACAGAGTCCAACGTGGCAAAATGTTCAGGCACATTTCCAGGCTATTCCGATCGGGATTGAAGGTGTTGTTTTATCATTTAAATAATTAAAAGTGCAACAGCGCAGTGCCATGACGACGCCTAATTGTGTATTGGGACGGCGCTTTTTAAACACACTTCTCTGTGGCTAAAATTTGACTTTTTGTAATATTTATAGTAAATGAAAGTAGCCTACTATCGGAAATCCAGTGGTGCGTGGTCTGGCAACGGTACAGTGGTTCAGTCTTGCTCTGCAACGTGCCTATGTTCTTATACGATGTAAAATGGGCAATGAAACGCAGTGGTGTCAACTCGGTTTAACGTCTGTTTCCCTGCATAAACAAATACAGTTCGGCCATTCGTTTGTTTAAAAAAAACATTTAGTTTGTGTATCCCTGAAAGGATCACTTTGAACAGTTCTGATCAGAGGTGTATGTAAATCTGGTGCTGCAGCTCCCTCTACAGTCGAGTCCAGCCGGCCATGCTGTGCAGTGCTCGTTAAGAGGCCGGGCCTCGTCGAGTCCGCACTATTCTGAATATAAAGAACATATAAAGCACATTTCGATGATACAATTTAGCCTCGTAAATGTAATAATACATCCTGCAAATTTAAACATGCTTTAAGATACGTTTCACACACGCACAGATGGGAAACTGTAATGTTTGGTAAAATAGCAATTGCAAAAACTGAAATTAAATTATTATAATTACATAGAAAATACAAAATATTAATCAGTGCACCTCTGATGGCAAGTAAAATATTTTTTAAATAGCTGTAGGCCTACTTTCTATAGAAGTAGCCTACCCGAATGTTTATAGAAATATTTTGAACAGGGATTAATCTAAATCAGTTAAGTAGACAATTGAAGCAAATTCTGTTTTGCATTGTTGGTAAATACGAAACTCATTTTTATTAAATGCAAATAATTAAATATTTCAGCAGAAATTTGACAAGCTGAAATATAATGGGCTCTAAAAAGGTGTTCACTATCGTTACTTCTGTTTCATTAATTCGTTTTTGAATCCTTATTTGATCATCGGGAAAATAACAACAGAACGAACAGGATACGATGCTTGTCCTTATGATTAATTAAGTCCTTGACCTATTGTTGAAAGTTTTCAACTGACCAGCATCTTCACTCGGTGTTATTGTATTGACAGCTGATCAGTGAATAGGCCTACTTGCCCCCCCTTTATTCGATCAGAAATGACTTTCTCCTTATTTGGTAGGCCAACTTTTGGGATTATTTTTGTTTTTAATGTAGGGCATGTTGTGGTCATGATTGACGCATTAATTCCTCACGTGTGTTTTCAACACAGATTGGTGATGAAAGTAGGCCGAATAGTGTAACGCTAGTGTCACACTAACCTGCATCAGGCCTACTACCTATTTATGTCCTTTCTGCGATCAATGCATCGCAATGCTACAGGTTATTTTCTCAATCGCGGTGCTGCATACATTTTTCAACGTTAATATTCGGAATAATGTTGACAAAACATTACATTTGGTTGAAATAGCGATGCGGGTTAAAGTGAACGAAGGGCAGCCGTGGAAATCGCGCCCTTCACGCATGCCGCTCATGTCGCCATACGTGTTCAACCTGCTCAGTTCTGCAAAGAGCAAACGGAATCATTACGGTAACTAACATCGGAGCAGCTCGGAGCTTCACACCGACTGGCTGCTGAGATGAGATGGCTCACTAATGAGTAGTGAGTAATCAACAATGACACCATTTCTTATGTCTAAGGCATAGGCTGGAGTTGAATCCACAGGGCCTTATAGGGCATGTCCTGCTGCTGTGGCACAGGTTTTTATTAACCGTGTGTGCGTGCGCGCATGTGTGTGTGTGTGTGTGTGTGTGTGTGTGTGTGTGTGTGTGTGTGTGTGTGTGTGTGTGTGTGTGTGTGTGTGTGTGTGTGTGTGTGTGTGTGTGTGTGTGTGTGCGTACGTTTGTGTGTGTGTGTGTTTGTGTGTGCGCTTGTGTATGTGTGTGTGTGTGTGTGTGTGTGTGTGTGTGTGTGTGTGTGTGTGTGTGTGTGTGTGTGTGTGTGTGTGTGTGTGTGTGTGTGTGTGTGTGTTTGCGTGTGTGCGTGTGCGTGAGTTAGGCTATGTGTGGTAATACCGGGTGTACCCTGGTGTTTCTTAAGGTTTAGTGTCAAACACCAGCAGCTATAAAACAAGTCATACGGTCCCTCTCCAGGGACATTAAGACAGATATATACTCTGCAATTTATATCATCATAATTATAAACAATTATTTCCCTTTTCACCGCGGCGTTAATGGGGACCGGGGAACACAATTCCTTTTGACGCCCGTCCACATAAATGGCGTTTTACTCTCCCCACTAATCACATCGCTGGCGTTGTCCCGAGGGCGCGTTGCCCCCCAACCCCCCGCTGTTAGCTTCCCCTATCAAGACCGCTCGACAGCCCTGTGCACCACCGCACGGGCGTCGGCGAAGCAGCCCCTCCACCCGGCTGCCGACAGGGGGAATGTCGCCGCGGATGGAATCATTAAAAGGGTATCCAACGTGTCTTTTGGAACGGCCATTGATTGGCCGGCAGAGGGGCGGCCGCGGGCAGCTGGAGGGGCCGATGGAGCCATCAGAGGCCTGCCTGAATGGGCAGAATCCAAGCCGCAAATAAACACTGGAGGCACCGTGGACGGAGAGGAAGGGGAGGAGGGGGGGTCGGGGTATCGGGGTGAAGGGGCGGAGGGGGGGGGGGGGGGGGTTTCGGAGGTGCTCAGTGAAAAAGGAGGAGGATCCACATAAAGGAGGGTCACGTCTTGTGCTTTCAACTCCTCCACCCTTCGCCAACCCCTCCCCTTTCTGACGCTGCAGCCCCCCAGCAACACAAACACAAGCGACACCACCACAACCAACACTGATACCCAAACAGCACCACCACCACCATCACTGACACCACCACCACCACCATCACTGACACCCCCACTGACACGTCACCACCACTAAAACGACTGATACCTTAGCACCACCACTGCCCCCATTACTACTTCCAGCACCATCACTGAAACCACCACCACCACTACTGACACCCTAGCACCACCATCCAAATCCAATACTACCAACACCATCACCATCGATACCCCATCCACCTCCTCCAAATCTTTAACCCCACAACTTCCTACCCCACAACCTCCACCACCCATCCCCTACAACCCTTCACTCCCACCTCCTCCACCACCACCTCCTCCACCACCCCCACCACCACCTCCAGCACCTCCTCCACCACCCCCATAGCCAGCGGGACGGACAAATGTCCCCTCCTTTGTGGCCCTATAGTGGAGCTTTGAGGCGGCCACTGTCTTTGTGCAGCGGGGTAATCCTTTTATGAGCAACTGTGGGCCGGTGCCCACTACCCCGCCCACTAGCCTGCCAAGGCTCATCCCCGTGCACACACAAACACACACGCGCATACACACACACTCGCACACGCGCACATACACACACACACACACACACGCACGCGCATGGACACACACACACACACACACGCACGCACGAACACGCACATGGACACGGACACGCACACACACATGCACATGAACGCGCACATGCACACACACACACGCGCGAATAGACACACACACACACACAAACACACATAAGGACGCGGGCCCCTATCCGTCCGCGAACCATGTGAGGAGGGGCAAAAGATCGGCTCTCAGAAAACACATGTCTCACACACTGCATACTTCTGTACACAGGACACGCGGAGCAGAACAATCTGCTGCTACTGGTTACAGCCGTTACACACCGCCGAGAGAGAAGGAGAGAGGGGGCGGGACGGGGGAGAGAGAGGGGGTCAGGTCTCCATTTTACTCCTGCCAAAGATATGCGACTTCTGTGTCTCCTGCATGTTTTATGGGGCATTCATTATTGAGAATGTAAGTGAAAGTGCAGCAACATGTTAAAGAATAGCCAGGGAATAGAGAGAGAGAGGGAGAGAGAGAGAGAGAGAGAGAGAGAGAGAAAGAGAGAGAGAGAGAGAGAGAGAGAGAGAGAGAGAAAGAGCGGTAGAGGGAGAGAGAGAATGATACACAGAGAGAGAGAGGGGGGGAGAGAGAGAGAGAGAGAGAGAGAGAGAGCGAGCGCGAGAGAGAGAGAGAGAGAGAGAGAGAGAAAGACGGTAGAGGGAATGATACACAGAGAGAGAGAGGGGGGAGAGCGAGAGGGAGAGAGAGAGAGCGAATGGGAGGGAGAGAGAGAGAGGGCAGTTTCGTTGCTCCCTGCATCACTGCAGGACAAAAGGGCAGAGCAGGAGCGACATTCTCTGGGGCTGTAGACGGGAGAGAGGGAGGCTGTGATTTCATGGCTATTGTTGGTGGAGATCCGCGAGAGGAACTCTTGACTGAATCCGAAAGGCAACAAGTGGGGTGCGGGGGCGTGGGGGTGAGGGGGAGAGGGGTGAGGAGAGGGGGCAGACAGAGGGAGAGGCGTCGGGGCCCTTTTGCCGTTCATCCAGCTGAAAGATTGTGCTTTTCTCTGCTCTCCTTCGCCTCTCCTGCCCCCATACGAGCCTCAGTTACAGGGCAATTATGGAAATGGGGCTTTGAAGCGGGGCACAGAACTCTCCCCTCGCTCCAGCCACGGACAAAGCAGAGGCAATAAGGCCTTTTTATAACGCCCTCCTCCCCATAAAACTTGGTGTGACCCCGGCATGCATATGTTCCTAACGCTCATTTCATCTCATTCATTCGCCCCCACAATAGTGTTTATAATGCATCTATTTGTAGCCCTGTGTGTAAAACCCAACATAAAAAAAGAAACGCCGGATTGCAGCATTTTCTGCTATTTTGAAGAAGTCTCCAGGACGGAAATAGTCTGGAGACGTCGCCACCGGTACCGGACGGGACGGCCTTCATAAGACGAGTGTAGACCGCACCTCACCAACATGAACCCCACCCACGTCGCGGGCGCAGGCGGACGCAGACTGCCGCCTCGGTTCGGCCTGGTGTGTCCAGTCCCCGCCAGAGCAGGAATGTCTCCCCCACGCGTGAACTAATAACACGTATTTTCCCCGGCTTCTGCGAGGAGTTTTCACAGGAGAGAGCGATGTCTCAACACAGGGGCCGACACAGCTAGGTGTGGGGGGGGGGGACGATACACACACACACACACACACACACGCACACACACACACACACACACACACACACACACACACGGGCGGTGCCTCCACTACACTCGGAGGAGCAGATCTGACGAACACCGCCCACCCCCGTCAGGCAGCAGACGTTCACTCACCACCGATAATGAGAGAGACACATTTTGGACGGTTCTAATATTTGTGAAGACTTCATACATTTTGAAACACTCGTCGTTTTCCCTTTGAGTTCAGAGCCCCCGGGGTGAGGGTGGGGGAGGTTGGGGCGGGGGAGGGGGGTGGGGGAGTGGCCGTGTGGGGGGGAGGATGGGGGTGGAGGAAGAGGCGTAGCAGTAGTAGAGTCGGCAGCCATGGTCCATGACTCTTTCGGGCGGTGGAGAGGGGTGGATTGGGGAGAAGGGGGTAGGGGCGGGGGGGGGGGGGGGGAGTACGAGGCATCGTGGTAGCAGGGTCGCTAGCCGCGGTCCTTGACTCTTGGGGCGGGGGCGGCAGTGGAGGCGTCGGACTAGCTGAAGGAGACTTAATAAATTCCTCTTCCTTGGAACACTGTCAAACAGGTCCCCGCCGTACATCTCCCCTGAATACATTACGGGCCCGCGTGATGGATTAGAGACCCCCGCAAGAGGGTGAACCAATGGACCGACTCCCTCGGCGTGATTAATAGAGTTTATTAAGAGAGTTCTCTCCTTTTTAATAATGGTAATGTGGAGGCGGAGGGAGGGGGCAGGGAGGGGTGGGGGAGGAGTGTGTGTGTGTGTGTGTGTGTGTGTGTGTGTGTGTGGGGGGGGGGGGGGGGGGGGGGGGGGGGGGCGTTGCAGGAAGTTGAACGCTGATCGCTGGGAGCTCTGTTTTTTGTCTCTCTCTCTCTTTCTCGCTCTCCCTCTCTATCTTTCTCTCCCTGCCTCCCTCCCTCTCTGGCACTCTCTTTCTCTCTCCGTCTCTCTCTCACTCCCTCCATCTCTTTCCCTTTCTGTCTCTCTCTTTCTCCCTCCTTCTCGCTCTCTTTCCCTCTGTCTCCCCTCCCTCTCTCTCTCCCCCCCTCTCTCCCTTCCTCCCTCTCTCTCTCTCTCTCCCTCCCCCCCTCACTCTCCCCCCCTCTCTCCCTCCCTCCCTCCCTCTCCCTCTCTCCCCCCTCTCCCTCCCTCCCTCTCTCTCCCTCCCTCTCTCTCTCCCCCCTCTCTCCCTCTCTCTCCCCCCCCCCCCTCTCTCCTTCCCGCTTTCCCCTCAGAACTGAAACCGTCTTCAGCAGGAGTTCACCTGGTTGACCTCCAGCCGCTCATATCCATCCCCCTGCTATCAGCTCCCCACGAACAGGAAGGTCTCCTTTATGTAGTACACACACTCTAAATGAGACCTGCGTAATATTTGCCCTGCTATGTCACTGTGGGCCACGTGTCTGTATGTCTGTGTATGTGTGTGTGTGTGTGTGTGTGTGTGTGTGTGTGTGTGTGTCTGAGTGTTTGTGTGTCTATGTGTGTGCATTTGTGGGTTTCGGTGTGTGTGTGTGTGTGTGTGTGTGTGTGTGTGTGTGTGTGTGTTTGGGATTGGCTGTTTGAGTTCTTGTGCATGTGTTTCTGTCTGTCTGTGTATGGATGTACATGTGTGAGTGTGTGTGTGTGTCTTGGTCAAAAAGTGAATTTTGAACTGTGTCTGAACGTTGATCATGTGAAATATCTCTCGCCGCAACCCCACTTCTGCTTCCCATGATAAGACAGAGCACCATGACTACGCCACTTTCTCTCCTAGGTGCCTAGTTAAAGAGAGCTTTGCTTCAGTACTTTGCTTCAGAGTACACTTCATGTGGCTTCTCCTAAACGGACTGTAAAGACATATAAAAACAGTTCATGCAATGTTGTGTTAGCAAATGTGTTAACGGATGGGGATATTTGCTGGTGTGTGGTTCTGTGCTTTTGCGTGTGTGTGTGTATGTCTTTCAGTGTGTGTGTGTGTGTGTGTGTGTGTGTGTGTGTGCGCAGTTGCGCACCCATATACCCATACACACACACACACGCACACATATCCGTGTGTTTATGTAAGAACGAGATCCCGAGGTATGCGTGTCCGAGCGGTCGACTGGCTAATCATTGCTCTGCGGAACAGAGCAGCGCACAATGTGAGAGGTGGAAGGTTTTGTCTACCAGGAAACTGTTTATCCGTCCAGGGCTCGGTCGACGTATCAGCATGACACAGAAACAAGTGGGACTGTACAAGCAGTGGACACGGCCGCCGCTACTTATCGGCCCGCTGGATTTCGCAACACACCACAAGCGAGTCATTTATTCAAACACGGACAACCCTGATAGTCCTATTCATGTTCCACCGTGTAGAAGCATGACCCAGACAGGTCCTGTTTGCTCTTCCCCTGCAAACCAGACGTATGCACACACACATGCACACACACACATACACGCACACACATACATAGATACATACATACATACATACATACATACATACATACATACACTCATGCTCCAGACATACACTCACACACATAAACATAGACACACACAGAAACTCACACACAGACACAGACATAGATACACACACACAAACAGACACACGCACATGCAGACAAACACACACACACACGCTCACACACACAGTTATACAAACACACACCGGAGTTGTCCCCTCTCGGACAGGGTTTATGAGGGTTTTATCAGACGTTGTGTGTGATGCAGGTGGGAGGCCTCTGCTGTCCAACGATGAGGCTGCTAGTCTTTGAGCTGTCCCCCCCTGATATTGAATCCAGGGGTGTCCCAGGCTGGCCCGACTGGGAGTCAGCGGAGCATGAAGACAATCCAATGTTCACTGGCGTTAATGAAGGCAGACAAGCAGGGAAACATTTGTATTCAACCTGTTCAGTTTGGTGTTGCTATAATCGTGTATTAATGATTAATCATGACGGGTTGAAGTAAACGTTTCGTTATCGGAATGGTTGATTGACAGCAAGGCCAATATAGATACAGCCTGTTCATTTATAGTAACTACCATTTCGATTTAATCATCCAACCATTTCGATTAATTCCTTCATAGTGATGCAAGGCAAACAAATTATTTGACAGAGAAAATGATGGAGCGAACGAGGAGAAAGAGACACAGGACGGCACTGATGAGGACCCGTTTGGGGCCTGAGACGAGAAACAACAGCCACAGACGCCCTCAGAAGTTTGACGTGATGACGCTATGCAGTGACCTTTCACAGGGGGTATAAACACCGGCTCTATCGGGTGGTGTCGAGGTCCCGGGAGGACTTTTAGTGTCTTCTGGAAATCTCCAGGAAGAAGGAGAAAGCAGTGAAAGTACTCCATTCTTCCCAACTTTTCTTTGTGCTTAGATAAACTTGTTGTCAGGCGCATTGTCAGCCACTTCAGCCTGACAACTCACTGGCGGATAATGGCATTGCCATGCAAATGAGGCCGGTGTGAGAGCTACCCGGCTTCAAGCGCCAACGTGTGTGTTAGTGTCTCATGTGTGTGTGTCTATGTGTGTGTGTGTGTGTGTGTGCATGTGTGTGTGTTCGTGTGCAGTCACGCATGCATAATTATTGTGTGTGTTTATTGATGTGTAAAACAAAAAGTAGGCATCGGTGCATTTCAAAAAGTTGCATGAGAAGCGGTCTAGAGTGGAACTCCTGGAAGACCCAAATATGAAATCTATAATATTCTCCACGACAGTAAGCAGAACCTCAACAATGGGTCGGTTCCACACTTGAAACGCTCAGCTTGGGCAAGTTTGGCCCGGTAATGTTTGGCCGGGCTCGGTTAGGTCCGGTCGGATCCGGTCTGCTTGGCTTCACTGTGTTGCACTCGCTGTGTTGCGTTCACAACCTTAAACAACCTTAACCGTTCCGCCGCCACCCAGCGACATAATTCACCCTCGGTGATCAGTCCCCTTGTCAGCCGCGGAGCAGGAAGCAGGAAGTGGAGGGTGATGGGATACGTAGCGCGGCCATAGCCACTGAAAGCTCCCCGCCGTCCCCAGCTGAGCAGCATTTTCTGGCTATTCTCCTCCAAAGGAGGTCAAGCACAATGAAGTGACTGGAGACAACAGAGAGGGGGGGGGGGGGGGGGGGGGGGGGGGCACTGCCCCACTGCCTCTCCTCACCGCGGAGGCCCTAACCCCCCCCCCCCCCCCCCTTCCCACGCATTCACACACTATACAGACAGACAGACAGAAAGACGGACACAAACACACAGCTCTCACTTCACGGTAAGACAGAAGCGCCCCTCCCATCCTCTCCCCTTCCCTCCTCCCCGACATTTCCCTCCCCTTCCCTCCCCTCCCTCCCCTCCCCTCCCCTCCCCTTCCCTCATCTCCTCTCCCCATGCCTCCCCTCTCCTCCCCTCCCCTCTCCTCCCTCCCCCCTTCCTCTCCACTCCCCTTCCCTCTCCTCCCCTCCCTCCCCCCCTCCTCTCCACTCCCCTTCCCTCTCCTCCCCTCCTCTCCCCTCTCCTCCCCTCCCCTCTCCTCCCTCCCCTCACCTCCCCTCCTTTCCCGTTCGACTGCTCCTTTGAAAGACAAGAGCCTTCACTTGTGAATGACTGAGCTGTTCTCTGAGATCTGTGAGTCCACGGTTGGTTAGCTGATGACTGGAGGGCAGGCCGTTTGGACCTTGGGGTCCCACGGGAGCCCCATCGCCCCCCCCCCGAGTGGCGCAGCAGCCTCCGCTCATGAAGACCATGAGAACAGGCATGCCTAATGTCATTTTACAGGTAGATGGAGCGGGAGATTGGAGAGTAATTGCGAGTAATAACAGATAGCTCTCTTTGGGTCTCGGGGGAGCCCTCTCTTAGTTATGCTCCCCCCCCCCCCCCCCATCTCCCAAATTCCCAGAAGAAGAAGCCGTTGACGTATTTGCGCTGTGCCAAGTGAAATATACAGCGGGTGCACTGTGACCTTTGCCCCCCCGGTGCCAGAGGTCAACCGGACCACTTTACATACACAGATGCGACCCGCCTTTCCGGAAATGATAAGACAAACTGTAGGGAAGAGGTAAGGTCAGTGAGTTAAATCAACAGCTGAGAGGACATTTAATTGGCCGCTGAGCGGTGTAACTGTCACGCGTTTCCCCCACGGGCCCGCTCAGGAAGACCCCCGTGGCCCCCCATCTCTCGGCCTGTATCTCTCTCTCTCTCTATCTCTTCCTCATAAGTTGTTCCCACAGGTTCAACTGGTGGACGTTCTGTGGGGGACGGGGGACAGAATGAAGACATTGCTTCTTCTCCGTCGGTTATTAATGCTCGGTGGGTTGTTGTTGGTACCGTGGGCGGAACACAATGCGACGGCGACAGGAGACGAGGCGAAATGTCAGAGTAAATGACTGGCGGCCGATCAGTTGGCAGTGCTCAAAGGTCTTCCTTGCTAATTGCTCATATCCTAGCAGCAGTGCAGGCCGGCGGACGGCTGGGCAACAGGCAGGCCAACTGAGGAGACGCAGATAAGGCTGTTTGCATGGATCATACAACCCATGCTCTAATGACTTGTTTAGCTGTGTGTGAGTGTGTGTGTGGTGTGTGTGTGTGTGTGTGTCACAAGCAGTGACGCACAGAAGACGGAAAGGGAGCTTAAAGGCCACTTGTAAACCAGCGCATAAGTGTGTATTTGTATTTGTGTGTGTGTGTGTGTGTGTGTGGGTGTGTGTGTGTGTGTGTGTGTGTGTGTGTGTGTGTGTGTGTGTGTGTGTGTGTGTGTGTGTGTGTGTGTGTGTGTGTGTGTGTGTGTGTGTGTGTGTTTGTATGTGTGTGTGAGAGTGAGATAGAGAGAGAGAGCGATAAAGAGACATGGTACGAGATTTAATGGATGTGAGTATATGCAAGCTGGTGACATCATCTGTTAATGAGTCATTTTGCTTGTGTGTCCGTTTGTGTGCGCGTATGTGTGTGTGTATGCGAGTGTTTTGGTGTGTGTTTTTGTTTGTGTGTGTGTGTGTGTGTGTGTGTGTGTGTGTGTGTGTGTGTGTGTGTGTGTGTGTGTGTGTGTGTGTGTGAGTGCGCACCGGGCGTGTGCAGGGCTGGGGGTTTCAGGCCACTCCATCCCAGCGCGTCGACGGGGCTGTGTTCGGGGCTGTGAAAGGCGGAGAGAGGGTGTGTGTGGTGGGAGATAATAGGCCTTCAGCCACGCCACTCAACGCTTCGATGGCGCACAGCTGGCTCACAGCTGGTCACTGAACCAGCAGCTCCTCCCAAACCCCCCCAAACCACCAACCAACTTCAACCAGAAGCCCCCCCTCTTCAACGAGAAGCCCCCTGCAGAAGTCCAGACGTGGTAAGGGAATACGTAGGAAGAGGGCTGGGAAGGAGGAAAAACATTAATGCTTTAATGGCATCGGTGGGGGGGGGGGGGGAGTATGGATGGGGGGGCAGTGGGGGCAGGAGGAAGTTATGGCGGGGCCCACCCCTCCCTGGATCCCTCTGGGGCCTCTGCCAGGAGGGGGATCCGTCAGTGACAGACAGGTGCTCCTCAGCAATCCAGTTAATCCCGGCCTGGCCCCTCTGGTCCAGGGGGCCCGGGGTGCCTCTCTCTTGGCTGAGCTCTCTGGCTGCTTGCCCTACTGTACTAGCCGGAGCCTGGTGCCCTGTACCCTGTCCACGGGCACTTCAGTCTTCAGTCTGGTCGCCGATACCAATAATCACAATGATCATAATAACGTGTCGACTTGGATGTAAAGTGATGTGTCTGGTATGGTAGTGGAGCTCAATTCAAAATGTTTGCAAGTACAAATCGTTTATGGAAGCATTTAAGTAAAGCTAAGAAGTGCAGAGCAGCCAAGCCATGTTAATGAAGGAACAACTGCAGAAGTGTTCCGATTCGTTTTGCGTCAAGATCATCTCTAAGGCACAGGTTCAACATCGGGCCTTGTAAGAAAAGAATACCTCCTATACCGGCCTGTGATACGACTGACATCCCCAACAAACACACAGCCACCCTGGGGCTTAGTGGAACACTGAGTCTGGGTCTCAGCACAAGGTTCCACAAACTTCCCTGCAGACGAGAGATGACAAAGCCTTGGTCCTCTCTGTCCATTGGCGGCATTATAGTCTATAACGCCAAATGGCTTATTTCCTGCTCCTCATTTTACACCAGTGGCAGTTCTAGACAAATTTTATTAGGGGGGCCAAGGAGGGACCAGTGTTTAACCAGTGGGGCGCCAAAGAAAGGCAGATATATAAGAAAAATATATATTTAAAGATTATAAGCTTTATTTTAATTTAAAATCATCAAACATTTAATTTGTATAAGAGTTTATAAGCGCAACAGTCTGTATTTTTCTGTCAAAATATCTTAAATTGATGGAGCTTATGCCCTAAATCATCAAAATCATGTAAACATTTGTTTTGTACAAGCGTGCATGAGAGGTAGGGCCATAAAACATAAAAAAAAAAAAAAAAAGTACAACATAAAGTGTGTCAATTTGAAGAAAACCTCCAATTTATTTTATCAGTTTCAGTGCGGAGGAACTGTGTTCCCAAGAGGCTGAGCCTACAGAAAGGGTTACAGCACTTTGCACAGTCTGAAGAGCTCAAAGGGAACTTCCCTGTTCTACTGTTCTTTCCTCATTTAACGATAGATGCTATGAGAACATATAAAAACGTTGGGGCATGCATTACATTTCGTTGCATAAGCATCCCTCCCTACTTAACACGAGAAGATAGCCTACTACTCTTTACTCAAATGTATTGGTTACCCCAATGCAGCAGCCAAAACCACGCCAAAATACGTGGTTAACATCACAACATTTTGTAACCTAGTCCTAGCAAGGATACTGACATTTGGAGTTTGCTTAGATATGATTAAGTTTCTAAATATATCGAGACCAGACATTTACAAACTTAATTTCATCATCAGTGCGAGGAACTACACTGACCTGGCTAGAACAACAAGTCACTTACGAAATGAAATCGTTTTGCTTAGCTTCGACTCTTGCAACAGGAGAAATCGTGGCTCCTTTCTCCAAGAGTAGTCGCTAAGCTCTCATTGACAGAGCAGCAGCAGCACGTTGTCTGGGTGCCCCGCTCAAATTTTCCCGTGTAGAACGATGCGTCGCATTAGTTCCGTAAAATCACTAAAAACATAATTGATTTATTTGGTCAGCACGGGGGGGCCACAGGGGGGGCCAGGGACATGTCTACAGGGGCACTGGCCCCCGTAGGCCCCCGTGTAGAACCGCCATTGCTTTACACCATTTGTTTCTCTGAATATTCCTCACATTTGAGATGAATGTGAGAGGCGATGTAAGCCTTGGGAGAAAGCCCTTGGCAAACGTGTGAATTGTAGATCGGGGACAAAAAAAACAACTCAAACGAAAAACCGGCGCGGGGAAAAAGTTGAAAGGCTGAGATGTTTCTTTGACTGATGAGGATGTCGGGTGAGTGACGGATGATGAAGAGCGCCTCTGCGGTCACCAGCAGCACCAGAGACCGGGATGCCATGTGTAGCTACCCAGATGTCGAGAAGAAGCTATAAATCTCAGGCTCGGGTGTGAGTGAGAAAAAACGTAATATGCTGCTGGGTAAACCCTGCTCCTTAATAACGGATTAAAGTGTGGCGGGGCACAATGTGCTACCTTCTATGAAATGGAGAAAATTATTATCACAGAGGTGGTGTGAAAGAGAAGCTTTAACCATGAGGACGGGTGTTATATCGTTTATATATATATCCCAGAATTACCGTCCCAGACACCGGCAGCAGAGTACGTCTTCTTACTTTGGTTTCCATTCCACAGATGTGTGAAGACCTTATGAAATCTGCAGCGGCTTTAAAGTGCACCGGGTGTTGGGAAATGAACACCAGTCACCAGCACGAGATCATTCAATCCTGGCCCTGGTGCAGGGACTTGTGTTCTTCACAGGGAACTCCAATAGGAGAGCCCACTCGGACCCCTCTCTGCCATTCCAAGAAACCCGGTGAATGATTACTTTGTGTTTGTTTTTTGGGACAGGAGGAGATCAAATGATGACCCTTAATTTCATAGCGGCATGTGGCTAAGGAGGTAGAGCGGGTTGGCTGGTAAACAGGCGGTTGCTAGTTCGATCCCGGGCTTCGAGTGTTGAGGTGTCCCTGAGCAAGGCACTTCACCCTAACTGCTCCAGACGAGCTGGCTGCCGCCCTGCGTGGTTGACTCCACTGTCGGTGTGTCAATGGGTTGATGTTAGGTAATATAATAAAAAAGCTTTGAGTGGCCACTGGTTAGAAAAGCGCTATATAAAAGCAGTCCATATAGCATTTATATCTTTTGTGGATGGAGGACTTATTATTATGTTTTTTTAAGTTGCCATTCCAATCTCAAGTGGCTATATTCATAATGTTTTTGAAAAGAGAAAGCTCCATTTTTCTTGGTTGATTTATTTATAGACTGTGGTTTTTCGAAAACCTGAAACAGATTCATTTATGTAGACTGGAACACAGCGGAGGTTTCATGCTACGATTTGTAAAATAAACAAATCTTCTTCGTCGCTGCCCATCTGTCATTACTAAGTAGTTCACTCATTGTTCCGGAACAGTCCATCCGTCCAACCTGAAGAACAAAGTCGACGCAGAGAGTCATTTAGACTACACAAGTTATTTTCGCGGTGTGTCTTCGTCTCTTCTACATTTTCGGCCCCACATGATCCTGAGCAAACCGTAACTGCATGCTGGATCATACAGTAGTGCAGGGGCCACAAATATCAGAGGAAACCTGTACACGTTTGTGACTGATTAACTTTCTACTGTTCTCCTCCCATTGCGACACTGAACCTCAGTTAACCGCATACGGACATGACTATCGTGAGATAACACGAGAGGTTGACTGTTATGAGTACTAATGGTGTTTAAGTACTGCTCTATACATCTTGGATACACAGCGCGCCATTCTAATAGAAGCCTGTACACAGAAGTGGCTTCCTTATTGCCGTGTCATGTAAGCATTTCCAATTGAACAGAATCAAATCACGTCGGCGTACCTTCATGTGGACTAGCAACAACATGCAAAGCATTAGGGAAGACGAATCCTCTCCACATTTGCATACAAACAGTCCAACTTTTCACTTAAACCATTGTGGAAATCAAGTCCTACAAACCACTTGTTTATGAGTTTGCGGGCGGGGCGTGATGTAGATAACTAAGGAGCGTGCTTTGTTTGGGAAAGCAAAACACATCCAGATGAGGGAGATGGGACTCAGACGCAGAGAGAAGAGGCACTGCGTGGTTTACACAGGGCTATAATCGGAGTGAGAGATGACTCTGTACCCAGCTACAAATTAAACCGAGCACAAGTCTGGATGCCATTATCATCGCACTCGATGCCTACATCTTTTAAACACACAACGTAAATATGAACGCTGCCGTATCAAACAAGCCCCTAACCAGTTTTGCAGGGATTGTCGTGTAAAGGGAAAATCTAAAGCAGGGTAAACACAGCTTGTTCCTCCTTCAAGTGCATGAGTGGCACCGAATGTTTCTGGGTCAAGTGGCAGATTTGTTGAAGACGCGTGCGTTTTAATTAGCCGTTGATGACATTAAATAAGCGTTCCAGTCAAACAGACTCTTGGGAGGGGAATCCTCCACGGATCAACCCTGAGGCAGACAACAGTGACTAGCCACACTGGTTCCTGCTAACAGCCCAGAGCTGGGAGGCAGCGCGCACCTCCGAGGTCCCACAAGGAATCCTCTTACTGCAGGCTGCTTTTATTCTATTAAGAAGAGCTTTCATTTGCAAAACGCTTTCTGTTCCGAGCTAACAGATGAATCTGACCAGGAAAAATGTTTCTCGCTGTATCTCGATATCAGAGCTTTAAAACAAACTATCGACTCTTGTGCCACTTCTGTGAAATTCTAACTGGGGTTGGGATTAATTCCTCCGGGAAATGAAATTAGAATGGATACACAATAAACACACGATCACACACGCATGCACACGCACAGACATGAATGCACATGCAAACAGACACACACGCACACGCACACGCACATACACACACACACACACACATGCATACACAAACATGCACACACACACACACAAGCACACATGCATGCATAAACAAACATACACACACACACACACACACACACACATGCAGTCGCAGTCACAGACAGACAGACAGACAGACAGACAGACAGACAGACAGACAGACAGACAGACAGACAGACAGACAGACAGACAGACAGACACACACACACACACTCACACACACACACACACACACAGAGAGACGTACTGAGAGACACACGGACACACACACGCACACACACATTTAGCATTATAATATATATCGCTCCTGAACCCCCACACAGGCACTCAGGCCTTTAATCTGCCCACGGAGTCCCCCTTCCCCTCAGCTCTCCTGGACTAACAAACCCCTTCTCTAATGTGGCCGGCCCATCGCCTGGCCACTGGTCCACACACCACCGCTCCGACGCTTCCCCACGGCCGCCGCCATCTTGTTTCCACCTCACCCGCCAGACTTGGCCGCGATTTATTAGACGCTGCGACCAAAATGTAATTTTCACAATGTTGGTTTTATAAAGTGAGGGGAAAGGGGAGAAGGTTCTGGTTGTGTGAGTGTCACCAGAATGTTCCAACAGCAACACCCCCGTAGCCACAGAGGCAGCTAAGTGATGTATTGGCTTCTTTTATTGAGTAAGATGGTGAATGGGGAAATAGGAACAACAATGGCACTGAGCAGGGCGACTGAATACAGTCTTTAGAGGTGGAGGTAGGCTTGTGTGTGTTGACTTTTTTGTTTTATACTTTATCTTTTTATGTGTTACACTGATACCTGACTTCACGTTTCTTGGAATCAGAAAGACAAATTTATCCTCGGAATATATGTATAAATTGTATTCATTGGGGCTAAATCAAACTTGTTTCCATCAAACTGGAAAAAAGCATTGGAATATGACCTGTGATAATACACAGTACTTCAAACATTTCAATGCTATTATGGAGGTGTTAACCAAGCTCTGTGAAATCCTTGTAGGTCAAACAATGTTCGAGAGAAAAGGACATTTCAACACGAATCTAAGTGTGTGTTTGCACGATAAACTCGCTGGACTTTCTTGCGCTGTGTTTTCCGTGAATTGGAGCAGGAGGCAGCAGGAGTTCAGAGCGATACCACTGGACTGGACGGGAGGAGGAAAGACCAACCGCAACATTGTAGGGTGAGGAAACGTAGCTTATGTAACCCAGATGATGACATGCAGGAGGACTGATGCTCCTGTCTGCGGAGAAGCGAAGGTGACACTCAGAAACACCGATACGCAGAGAGACAGACAGACAGACAGACAGACAGACAGACAGACAGACAGACAGACAGACAGACAGACAGACAGACAGACAGACAGACAGACAGACAGACAATCACACAGACAATCACGCAGTCACACAGACACACGGACAGACACACAGGACAGACACACACAAACACACGCACACACACACACACACACTTCAAGGAGGCGCGAGCAGCAATCAAAGCCAGAGAATTTGAGTTTCAAAGAGGGAAAGAAAGATAGAAACACACAGAGATAGATAAAGAAGTCGGAGGGAAGTTAAAGAACAGATGAAGCCAAACAAATAGATGGATAGATAGATAGATAGATAGATAGATAGATAGATAGATAGATAGATAGATAGATAGATAGATAGATAGATAGATAGATAGATAGATAGATAGATAGATGGACGGACGGACGGACGGACGGACGGACAGACGGACAGACAGACGGACAGACAGACGGACAGACAGACGGACAGACAGACGGACAGACGGACAGACAGAGGGATAGATAGATAGATAGATAGATAGATAGATAGATAGATAGATAGATAGATAGATAGATAGATAGATAGATAGATAGATAGATAGATAGATAGATAGATAGATAGATAGATAGATAGATTCTGTTTATCACAGTGACACAGTGATAAACAGAAACAGAGATAGAGAGGTAGAGAGCGAGTCAGAGAGAGAGAGGGAGCAGGCCTGGCAGGTTCACAACATCGTGTTGGATTCCAGCGTCTAAACCCGGCCTGAATGTTCCAGGTCATATCTTAAGGTTTGTCTTGTGTTAAGCATCAAAACTGGAAATTCCACTAGATGACTTAGGCAGATAGTGATTATCGAATGTAAAAAGCACTCTGATTGGCTTAGGATTTAGAAAATGAGGCACAGTGAATCAGCAGCGTTAGTAGAGTAGAGTTCTGTTGGATCTAAAAATCTCCCAAATCTGACTCAGGCAATTATGCTAGGAGGCTTACGATATGTGAGGTGGAGTGGATGAACTGATTCTTTACTTCATCTGTCATCTCCTCTGAAGAATACAAAGACGATCCAGGCTCAGTTGTCTTCCTACACAACGTCTCACTTCTGGTACGTTGGTGTTAGCTCGCAGTCACATTGGGATTCAAAGTAAGAGATAGCTGGTGCTGCTTCACTGGCTGAGCCTCACGTTGAGCTAACTACTTACACAATAACACAGCGCCATGAACAGGATTAATCACACAGCCTTGTAAGGTTTCACTCGTCCTTGTATTTTTTGTCTTTGTGCGAGTCTCGATTGGGTGGCGCTTCTGGCTGACATATTTGCACCGAGGTACAAAATTGACTCTTGCTTCTGTAAGCCTATCTGAGCTTGTAACCATGTGTACGCCATGACAGCCTCATGACAAACACGCTTACATGAGGCGGACGCTAATTGAAATGTACTGTTTTTATCAGATGACCTCAAATGCGCAGGTGACTGACAACTGGAGGATCTCTGTGCAATGGCGTTGCACATGTAAGTGTTTACTTGCCCCGCTGCAAAAACAAGTACGTCTCAAACCGTCCTCACGTTTTTCTGGAACTCTTAAGTAGGATTTTGGCCCCGAATCGCGATGAATCAGAAGGCACTGATGTTAGAGAGCAGTGATGCTGTCAGCTCTGCTTTGACTAAAGCCCTTAGTAGAACCTGGCTCAGTTTACTCTTCTGTATGCCTTCGTCTGTATCCTAAAAAAAATACCTCGATAATCATTCCAAATTATGCTACACTGGATGGTAAATTGCGCAAGAAAGAAGTAATGAAGCTAGAAGGGCTGAGACATCAAAGATACAAAAGTACACAACTGCACACACACCCACACATACACAGAAACACACACACACACACACACACCGATGCACATGCACACACATGCACACACATTGGCAGACAGAAATAAAGAACCCGCAAAAGTACACAAACATACAAGCCCACAAAATCTCAGAAAAGCATTTACACACAGAGTGGGGGGAGAGAGAGAGAGAGAGAGAGAGAGAGAGAGAGAGAGAGAGAGAGAGAGAGAGAGAGAGAGAGAGACTGCCATCCTATTTGTGCAAACTCAATCAAATGATTTTTTCAAATAGCTATAAAGCAGTCTTTATTTTGCTTGGCTGGGCATGCGTCCCACAGAACCCCCCCCCCCCCCCCCCCCCCCCCCCCTCCCACCCCACCCCAGCCGGATCAGCTTTCCCGCCAGAACTCAACTGAAGCCGTGCCATGTGGGCTGGAGACAATCAGCAGAAACGCTCCTTAGATATATTCCTGTTCCCTCTGTTTCTTTCATTTTTTCTTTTCGATTTTTTTTTTTTGCAAAAGCCCCAAATTCAATTTATGGACACATTTATTACCATGTCTGTCAGTGACTAAAAAAGGAGTTTCATAATCAGGAGCACACATCTGAGCCGGTCGTAGTGGGCCCCTGCTCGGCCAGCGCTCTATCACACAGTCAGGGCCGGTGGAACCGCAGAGGAAGAGGCAGACGAGCAGACCAGGGCCCTGGCCCACAGACATCATGGGCTGGGGGGCCCTTCACATGTGTGATGTTAAAACAATATATACGTACAGAAGTGATCTGATTTAAGGGGCCAAAGACCGTAGGTCTACCGGTGCAGAGGAGGCCATTGGATTGCGGGACAGGGTCCCATTGAGCTTTACAGTATTACCTACCCACATTCACCCATTCATGGACACTTTCAAACACCAACGGCGGTGTTAACCATGCAGGGTGACAGCCAGCTCGTCGGGAGCAGCTAGGGTGAGGTGTCTTGCCCAGGGACACCTTGACACTCGACGCTAGGAGGAGCCGGGGATCAAACTAGCAACCTTCTGGTTACCAGCCAAACCCCCTCTACCTCCTGAGCCACATGCCACCCCGACCAAATCAACTGCTGTAGCTCTGGCCTTCAAACTCCTACGCAGTTGTCCTTCCACACGGGCCTCACGCTTTCTCTCTCGCGCGGTCTTATCAACAAACACAAATGGGATGTTTTCACAGTCTGGGTTTTGTTTTCGAGCTGGAAGGCTCAAAGGGCTTCTTTGAGAGATCGAACCCTTCTCTTTCTGGTTGCATGTTGCGGTCCCTGTCTCGAACAAGCATAAGTTTCCATTGTTGTGTCAAATTCTGGTCAAAGTGGCCCACATGACATGGAATGTGCGTATGAGCTCTAATAAAGTAGAGACAGAGAGCGGCCTGTGACTGCCAGCTACAATAACATGGAAGCCAGGGAGATTTACTATCCCAGCTCTGCTTGTGAAACATAGAATCTAATGAGGGCTCTGCAGTCACCTCTACAGCACAGGACCATGCGGACACACAGTGATTGAGCGTTTTGGAGTGTATGTGTGTGTGTATGTTGGCGTATGTGTGTGTGTTCACACGCATGTGTGCGTGGGTATGGCTGTGTGTGTGTGTGTGTTTCCACGTATGCGTCTGTGTGGGTGTGTTCGGGTTGTTTTGTTATTTTGTGTATCATCGCTAAGTGACTAGCAATATGAGATATGCACTAACACACCCACACACACACACTCTTTCTCTCACACACACACACACACACACACACACACACACACACACACATACACACACACACCGCAGACCACAGACTCTAATCATTGGGTCTTGGTCCAGTGGTTGGACAGAGTGTCAGTGATGTCTGAGAGCCACTGTTCTCACAAACACACACACACAGAAACACACAGACACACACACACACACACACACACACACACACACACACACACACACACACACACACACACACACACACACACAAACACGCACACAGACACACACACACACACACACACACACACACACACACCCTCGCGTCGAGCCAGGCCGCTAACCCCAGAGAGAAGTACACCTCGCTCTCCAGCCATAAATCAATACTGCCACACAAAAGCTCACCTAAACTCTGGCCGGCGTCGGGAGCAGTAAAACAAAAGTCGGAGCGAACGAGGGGCCTCCGACAATGGCTCCCCCTGGAGGCCGGCCTGGCACGTAATTTAATACGGCAACGGAAGCGTGTTCCTCGTTTTCGGAGAGAACACAACTTAGCGGCGAGTCCAACGCGTTTAGCCAACGTAATGGGGTCTGTATGATATCAACAAGAACAATCCGCGTGTTTACTGTCCGGGGTAATTAGCCCCGGCGCTGCTCTGACACTCACACAGGTAAAGGGGCTGGACTCGCGCCAACGCCCGGCGGATTTCGTCACGGCCCCAACCGCCCCACCGCCGCGGCCCCGTGGAAAATATGCGCAGAAACTGAAAAACCGCATTTCCAAAATTGCCTGCTTGTCCCCCGTGTTGGTTTTGGATGAGCTGTTTGGGCTGGAGCTCAGCGTTTCCTGGAGCCTTCGCCAGGATCCTTAAAAACTAGTAACTGATATCCACTCCAGCTTCAACACACAGACGCGCACACAGGCGCGCAAACACACACACACACACACACATTAACACACACACCTACACATTGCCTGAAATGTTCTGTTATTAAAATGGGGGCAAATCCCACCGGAATGCTTTACACGTTTACCCGGTGTACGTCAAGGTGAGAGACAACACTAGTGAATTATAGGTCGGATTTGGACCTGGGGAATATATGGCTTACAGGCCGGGAAAGAGAGAGAGAGAGAGAGAGAGAGAGAGGGAGAGAGAGAGGGAGAGAGAGAGGGAGAGGGATAGACAAAGACAAACAGCAAAGCAGAGGTACAGAATGACATTATAAACGTTTGACAGTTCTGCCTGCCAGCCTGTAAATCTAAATCCCCCCCGATCACCCCCTCCAGCGCCACCACAACTAACTGCCTGTTGCATAAAAACCACAGTGCCCCCTACAGTTAAAACCCACACATGTCAAACTTTATTGGCCTTAATAGTAAATGCCAGGATGATAAATAAACCAGCGCGCGGAGGCCTGCTGCGGGGAGGTTAGCCGGAGAGATCAATGAGTGGCAGTCTGTGGGGAGCGAGCCGGGAGCATCCGTGCCATCTGCGGAAGCAGTGGGTAGACGTCCTCCGCTCTGTCTGTTGGAGGGCCAAGGCGTCCAGCAGGGCTCCGATGACAGCTGTGCACTGATATACAAATGGGATCCACGCTCGCACCCGGAGCAACTGCCGACCGATGACAAACGCTTTGTTGAGGGAATGGATTTTTTTTTTCTCTTCTTGTTCTTGTTTTTTTTCCTTCTTCTTCTTCTTCTTCTTCTTCTTCTTCTTCTTCTTCTTCTTCTTCTTCTTCTTCTTCTTCTTCTTCTTCTTCTTCTTCTTCTTCTTCTTCTTCTTCTTCTTCTTCACTTCTCTCTTCTCCTTCTTCTTCTTCATCTTCTTCTTCTTTTTCTTCCTCTCATTCTTCTCATTCTTCTTCTTCTTCTTCTTCTTCTTCTTCTTCTTCTTCTTCTTCTTCTTCTTCTTCTTCTTCTTCTCCTCCTTCTTCGTCTTTTTGGTATTTCTCCTCCTCTTCCTCTCTGTGTTTTTCCTGCCTGTTTCGGTTGGGATCACGAGTCCTGGTGCACCGACGGTAGAAAAAGGAATCACCAATTATGGATGCTAGACCGCGCCGCCCTCACTCATTTCCAAACCACTTTAAATGTGTAATAAATGATCAAACACGACAACTCCCTTTCTTTTAAGCCTCGCGTCAGGTTTTCTTTTTCCTCCTGGATCCCGTTGGCTTCTAATGACAGAGCGTTGCTTTGATTCGATGCGTGGAAGCAGGCGGACGGGGACGGGGGGGGTGGGGATTGGGGTCCGCAGACAGAAAGCGATCCGCTGTTGCTGCTGCTGATTAATCAGGGGGAGCGAGGGGGCATGCGGGTGAATTTCCCCCCCCCTGCCTGGGCAGAGGCTTCTGGGGAAGGACTGGAGATGGGGGGGGTGGTGGTGGTGGGGGTCTAGTGTCGGGGTCCCGGGACTACTGACTATGGTTTGTTAGGGGGGGGTGCCGTCACAGGCCTCCTCACATCGCTCAGTGTCAGGTCCAGACTCCGAGAACTGGCATCATGTCTCAGACGTTCACATTTCCTTAGCCTGTGGTTGTGAGAGCGAACGTTGAGGTCAGCAAGTAGAGGGTGTGTTAAGCCTCTCATCCATCAATGCAGCGGGTTATGTGCGCTCGCTGCCGCGGACTAGTGCTGGCATCCAGGGCCTGGCCAACGACGGGGGGGGGGGGGGGGGGGGGGACGGGGGGGGGCACGGAGCGATCTTCGAGAGAAGAGCTAAAACAACACGTGTCCCTGCCTCCGAAATCTAGAGCAGATTCCCGACTCGTTATTATGATGAGAACAAACACACTCGTGGCGTCTTTGTTCTTCCTTCCATTGTGTGTGTGTGTGTTGTTGTTTTATTTGGCAGCGCGATCAGAGCCGGGCTGAAATGAACCACTTTGATTGTTATTTGCTCATTATCGCTCATTATTATCACAACTGAAGGCGTGAGTTATTTTGGAGATGGTTTTCATGTGTGCTGCTTTTCAGTCACTCCCTCTTACACGCGTTCACTCACAACTCCCAAACTAGTACACCAGCACATAAGACCCCCAATGGAGAAGGGTCTGGAAGGATCGATGGTAAATGGAGTTCATTTATATAGTCCTTTTCTAACCAGTAGCCAACCAAAGCCCGTAGCTTCACAATATTACCTAACATTCACTCATTCAATGCTAGGCACACACACAAACACACACACGCACGCACGCACGCACACACACAGACACAGACACAGACACAGACCGACGGCGGTGTCATCCATGCAAGGCGACAGCCAGCTCGTCAGGAGCAGTCAGGGTTAAGTCTCGCTCAGGGACACCTCGACACTCGGTTAGGAAGAGCCGGGGATCGAACTAGCAACCTTCCGGTTACCAGCCGACCCGCTCTACCTCCAGAGCCACATGCCGCTCACATGCCGTTGAAGACGATCAGAGTTAAGGAGGGAACGACCTTCAGCCTGGACGACTGCACAGAACGGCACTTTGGACGGCCCCTCACCTGTCTCTCACCGGGCCCCGCAGCATAAATATATCATCCACATCAATATATCATCCAGCTTTTACCTCATCCATTTTTACAGCAACTGCTGTGCGTTGATAAATGAAATATGACCTCGGCCATATCTGCCAGGGTTCGTTTCAATGAATTGTGTTTGTATATTCTCTCAGATTGTTTAAGACGGATTCAATTGTTAATCAAGGGGCAATTATTTATTGAACTGTGTGTCTGCGAGAACAGAAATCAAAAAAGTGCAGGGAAAAGGTTGGTAGAAGTGCAGGATATTGATGTGTAAAATCCTACTTATGACTTATTTACTGGCACATTTGCCCTTTTCAGGGGTCAAGGGTCGCTGCGCAGCATGTTAAGCATGGCATTAAAGCCACAAGCGCAGGGACTTGTATTTCCCCCGAGGACACATACCAGAAAGCCAGGCTTTCCTGTAAATATTCCCATTAAACAGAGGCCTCTGAGTATCCACAACATCCTTCATGTCCACGATCCCACGTCCGTTCTGAATCCCACCTCCTCCCTCCCCCATTCCCAATCTTTACGAACCACCGAAAAGTATCCCATCACCACCCCCACCGCAGAGATCGCTTTCCAGGGATCACAGGAACATTTGTCAGGAAAATGGAATGACAAAACCCAACCAGCTTTTTACATGTTCGCCGGAATTCAATTAAAATGTGATTAGCGAGGGGAATTAGAGAGGACAGTGCCCCCCCGCCCAAAGCCTGTTGCGGTGTTGTCATCCACCCCCCGCCCCCCCTCGCCCGCTCGGGTTACCATGGGGATTACCCCCCTAACAGCCTGACCCCCGACCTCTGGACAGGTGCCGTGGGGACGGGATGGGCGGGCGTGCATGTCATCATACCGAGGGGGATTAAGGGGTGGCTCGCGGACGACAGGGGTCTCCCCGTGCCATTCCGGAGGGCATTCCCACATTCTGACGTGCACGGCCAGGAACGCCGGGCCTTGGGTCACCCGAAGGGGATTACATGTGCCCGTAATTTGATGACAATGGAGACACATGACAAATGTGTAGTGAGATTATAATGGGATAGTGTGACGGGCACCGGGTCTTAGGGGGCACTGGACACCTCGGGGAGGATTCAGGGGAGGCAAGCGCGGTCAACCCACACCCAACGTAGCAATTGTTTGTCGTCGTGAAAAGTGTATCGTAGGGAACAAATCAAAGTGTTATAATGCTTACAATAGCGTAACGTATTTAGTGTTTGCTTTATGAATTTTGCCTGATTGCACATTGACAGGATCTTCTTTGGTGAGACGTATCCTGTAATAGAGAGTTGAAGATACGTTCAACCCCCCTCCCCCCCCCCCCCAACGGGCCATAATGCCCCATTAGAGAGAGAGACGAACAAAGAGTCCGAAACCAAACAAATAAACACGACTGCTGCGAGGACGCTCCAGATGCTTCCATTTTGTCGTGTTTACCAAGAGTTTTCCAGGGCAGACTAAATAAGGCCGTGTTTGTCGCACACACGCGCTACACCGCCGGCCCCAACCGCCTGGACCTCTACTTAGGCAGCCCGTGGAATAAACAGCTTTCCTCTGCTGGTGGAACCTGTGGTCACCCTGATGCGTGTGGCAGAGGGGGGAGACAAGGGGGAGACGGGGTGGGGGGGGGAGACAAGGGGGGAGACGAGAGGGGAGGTAACAGGAACACAGCACAGGAACACGGCCATGCTAAAGCCTGCACAACCGCTGTCAAATTTGACTCCATTTGTTAAACAATTGTTTAGTTCTTAACTTATATATGGTACTTTATGCTATTATGTTTTGTTTATTTATACATGTACAGTATGCATGCATTGATTGATTTATTTATTTACCTAGTTAAAAAGAAAAAATAGTTTCACGGTTCCACTTTTTTTCGCGTTTCGTTTCTGCGTCGGTTTGTTTGTCGTTGCTTTGTTCCACTTCCAGTGCTCAGCGATTAACATAGTTCTGCACTCGCTCGCCTGGCTGGGGTCCCAGCACCGAACGATGCTAGGACGCAGTGGGGGAGCGGGAAACCCTGTTTTCAGATGCTTCTACATGGAGACTTGGCTCCGCTGTGGTAGAAGGAGGATTGCGTGGAATCGGGCCGCTTCTTATCCGGCGTCACTAACAGCAAACTGGTGTGGCCCGGGATGGAGCTGGAGACGGGAGAACAGTCAAACACACAAACACAGACAAAGTCCATTGCTATGTTAGCATCCTTTTTCTGTATGTTTCTAAAGAGAACCGTACACACAGTTGAGAAATCAACTAAAGAACCCAGTCTAGGTTCTGAAAAAAGAACAGAAAAGCACAAGTGAACCTGAGGTTTACATATTAGGGCTATGGGTTTGTGCTCATACGGCACAGTCAAGCATATGTTCTACATACGCTTGACTGTACCGTATGAGCACAAACAACGCTAGCGTATTCAGGGTTCAGGACCTGCTCTCCAAAGTCCATTATCTCTGAGGAGGAGCAGGAGTGAAGCATAATCAATTAAAACAAGACAAGACAGAGCGGCAGGATTAAGAAAAATAAATAAGCTGCAAGTGCACCGCTGATAAGAGTGTTTGGAAATAAATGGTAATCAGATCAAATAATTACCCTGTCGAAAGAAAAAAGTTGATGTAGTAAAAGAGCGTTTTTGGAGCCTTTCAAAGTTTCAGCATATATCGGAGCCCCTATTTCTTACACCGTGCTTTCTATGCTAACTGGAAACACACTAAGTGGTCTGTGTTTGGTGCCTGATGAAATTCGGTTTTCGCTGTCAAACATTTTAATGACTTTTTCTTTCCATGCATCTGTGGCAAAATAAACTCCAGCTTTTACTAATCAAGGCGAAACGTAAAACAGATGTTTTTAAAGGGTGAAAAAGACAACACTCAAAAACCCAAAAAATAACGCTGCTCTACGTTGACCATCTCAATGGGAGCTAGATTATATTATAGTCATGTTTTATCACCAAATATCACAGCACGCACACAGACAGACACACACACACACACACACACACACACACACACACACACACACACACACGCGCGCTCAGACACCGATGGAAACGCAATCTTTACAATGATCGTACACACCGTTTAATACCCCTGCTGTCGGCGTGGCCGTTTTATTTCATGAATCACGCGGTGACAAGGGAACCAGCGCAACATCACCACCAAGCAGCCATGGCCGCTGATACTTTAATATCAATCAGACGCCTTTTATTGGGACAGCAAATCACAGCTGAAGAGCATCAAACGCCCGGGCAGCTTCAGTGTGGGCTCTCCGGAACACTTCCCATGATTCATCGGGAGGGAGAGTTATGTATCTTTAATGAACAGTGTGACGACCGCGTCATTGACGGCGTGTTTCACCGCCACACGCGGCACAGCCATTGGGATGACCTTTAGCCAGGGGCCCGGCTAAGGGACGACTGGTTTATATAAGGGGAGGTTGTTGGTTTAATGCCCTCCAGACGACAGGGTGTAACTCAACGGCGCGAGGTATCACGTCAACGGCGGAAACAGTGACAACCAAAATGTCCAGGATCAAGGTGGAACGAAAAGACCAGTGATCAAATAATTAGTAATATCTCTCCATTGGCGTATGAATACAAAATGAGAAAAAGCTATAAAATAACTTAGGATCCCCTTTTAAAAAACCTCACACATGTTAGCCTGACATTACAAACAAAGATCACTCACAGTACAGAAGTCCAACTCTCACAGAAGAAACCCAGAAGAAATCTGCTGTCCGGCTTCCTGTTCAGATAGCGGAGCAGTGTGTGTGTGTGTGTGTGTGTGTGTGTGTGTGTGTGTGTGTGTGTGTGTGTGTGTGTGTGTGTGTGTGCATGCATGTGCGTGTTTGTGCGTGTGTGTGTGTGTGTGGACGTCTTGGACGTGCTCTGTTGTGCGTTGCTTCCTGGGCTGCTGTGGATCCACGGTGTGATGAGGTGCTGCCTGGAGCTCAGAGCCAGGCCTGACGCGGTCTTCATATCCTCCACTTCAGGCACGCCTCTGTTTGATCCGCCGTCCCCCCTCCCGCTGTGTTCTCTGTCCGGTCCACCTGACCCATGGTTCTGGGCCGGGCCTACCACAACCCTCTCAAACCATAACAGGCTGAGACTCAGAGAGGGCAGTCCGGGCCGTAAGCTCCGCACGTTTGCTATCGAAAGATAACACGGCTCCGCAACACTTTTAACTCGGAGAAGGCTTGACAAGTGTGTGGACGCTTTTGACACGCAGCCTCGCAAGGTCGCAGAGAGAACATACACAAACTCGGGCGAGCATAAACACGGCACATGCACGCACACGCACGCACACGCACACACATGCAAACCACAAAGCACATGTGCAAAGAAAACACAAAGTACGCTGGAGGCTGGGTCTGTTCTGATCCAACATCTTGCTAACAGTGCAGAATGTTCAACATTGACTACATTTCCTCTCTCTTCCACCTCTGCTCTCGTTCGGGACGGCTGTCTTTCAACAGCTCACATCACAGGGCCCCCGACAAGCAGCAATTAAAGCGGACGTGCAACACTAGCTCTGCATGGAGAGCGAGAGAGAGAGAGAGAGAGAGAGAGAGAGAGAGAGAGAGAGAGAGAGAGAGAGAGAGAGAGAGAGAGAGAGAGAGCGAGAGCGAGGGGGAGAAAAAAGAGAGGGGAAGTATGCAAGGGAGAATGTAAAGCGCCACCTCTCCTTCAGAAAGCGTGACTGATATCGTGTCTATTGATCTTTATGACAATAGCAGCAAGCTGTAAAATGTTTGATGGTTTTGTACAGATCTTAGTCGCCCTCATTCATAATTACCACTACACATGTAGAACCAAGGGCAACTTCAGAAGAGGGCGCAGTCTGGAAAGCTGCTGCCAGACTGAGCGGCTGATGGGGGGCCTCGCAGGGCCCATGCCGTGGAGCCGGGCCCCGAGGCTATCTATCCTCCAGTCCAGCACCTGCAGCTACGCAACTTCTACAAAGAGCCGGGCCTGGCGGAACGGCTTTTAAATAAGAAATACAACCCCCCCCCCCCCCTCCACCTTCCCCACCACTACCATCATCACCACCACCAACTCCACATCTAACACCACCACCACAGAGCAAGGGAAACGGGACGACAAGATTTGTTGGAGATATAGAAAGCAAGATAGATAGAGAAAGAGGGAGAGAGAGAGAGAGAGAGAGAGAGAGTGAGAGTGAGAGTGAGAGAGAGAGAGAGAGAGAGAGAGAGAGAGAGAGAGAGAGAGAGAGAGAGAGAGAGAGAGAGAGGGAGAGAGAGAGAGATAGAGAGAGCGAGAGTGATAGCGCGCGCGCGAGAGAGAGAGAGAGAGCGAGAGAGAGAGAGAGAGAGAGAGAGAGAGAGGGAGAGAGAGAGAGAGAGAGAGAGAGAGAGAGCAGAGGATCCAGGACGATCCAGGACCCTCACGTTCCTTCCTATCTATTACGTCGGAGTAAAACAATCGGAACAAATTATGGCAGGCAGCAGTTTGCCGGTGGTTTGTACCGAGGCGGAGAGAGGTAGAGAAGGGGAGTTAATAACCACAGTGGGACACAATTATGTAAAAGAAAAGCTACAGGATATTGAAAGATATGAAAAAAAGAAAAATATGATCTAGAACAAATAAAACAACGAAGTCTGAACTCTGGGATGTTTCAGGGCAGGATGGCGTTAGGGGCCGACAGACATGACACTGGAAGAGAACAACTGGTAGACAGCTAATTGAGTGTGGTGTGTGTGTGTGTGTGTGTGTGTGTGTGTGTGTGTGTGTGTGTGTGTGTGTGTGTGTGTGTGTGTGTGTGTGTGTGTGTGTGTGTGTGTGTTTGTGTGCGTGGGTGTGTGTGTTTGTACGTGTGTGCATGTATGTACAGTATGCATGTATTTGTGTGTGTACGTGCCTGTTAGCGTGTGTGTCTCTATTTGTACAGGAATGAGTAGCCGGCGAGAGAGGCAGAGAGAGAGAGAGAGAGGTCTTAGAAAGAGAGGCAGAGAGAGAGGAAGAGAGACGGAGAGAGAGAGAGCGATAAAAAGAGAGAGAGGCAAAGAGTGAGAGAGGTCTGCGATGGGGAGGGGGAGG
>NC_044061.1:25691871-25709144 GCF_902167405.1 Gadus morhua | reverse complement strand
TGCGTGCGTGCGTGCGCGTGCGTGCGCGTGCGTGTGTGCATGTGTGTGCATGCGCATGAGTACGTGTGCGTGTGTGTGTGTGTCTGTACGTGTGTAAGTGTGTGTGTCTCTGTGCATGTGCTTGGGTGGGATGTGCGCAGCATGTGTGTCTCAGTCAGTTGCTGTAAGTGTCACCCTGTGAATAGCTTTTGTCTTGTGTTGAACTCCATTAGGTAAAGAGTATAATCAAAGGCCCGCTGTCCCTAAACACCGCACACGGCCACCAATTTGTTGAGTGGAGGATCCGGGCCAGGCCCTGGGGCTCACTGAACAGGCAGGGTGCAGAAACTGCCAGCACAGTTATAATAGGTGCTATGTGGGAGTGTGCGCAAACAATTTTGTTTATTTGTGTGTGTGCTGTGTGTTTGTTGATGCATTTGTGTGTGTGGGCGTGTGCTTTTTTTGTGTGTGCGTTTGTGTGTGCATGTGTATGTGTGCACAACATTTTTGATTTGTCTGTGTGTGTGTGTGTGTTTCTGTGTGTGTCTGTGTGTGTGCGTGCTTATTTGCATGTGTGTATGTGTGTGTGTGCGTGTGTCAGAGAGACAAGCATCGTTAAACCCTTGTTGGAGTTGCTCCTGTGTTGAATGCCAAACACATAACAAATGTTTGTAGCCAAGCAGGTACTTAGTTTGACAGCGCTGGCTGATTTATTATCTAATCAAATGGTTTGCACTCCTACTGACAATGCAACGCAGACTACCATTAGATAACGAAGCACCGAGCCCTCTGCCTTTGTTAAGGGCGTCCATAACACTGCTAAACGTGCGGCTGGCGCAGAAGGGATTCAACATCCAATCGGATGCAGTTTAGCCCTCGACTGACCTTTCGGTTGTTGGTCTGCTCAGAAATATTTGTGTTTTGAGGAACACACGAAAACACACGAAAACATCTGACCTTTTGCTATTGATGGAGGGTCAGCATGCCTGAACAGACAAACACATGCATGTGCACATGCAGGCCCACACGCACAAACACACACACAGACACACACTTATATAGACTCACACACACTCACACAAACACCACAAACACACACACACACACACACACACATGTTCTTTATGTAAGATTAAAGCCAACACGGCATTATGTCAGTCACACGCACACACACACACACACACACACACACACACACACACACACACAAAAACATGCCTCTTATGAAAGCCAACAAAGTCTTATGTCGGTCGAAACTACCTCGGCAGATAATAGAATAAAAGGTGTTACCTAAGACCGACAAGAGTGAACTAATGAGTTTGTAGAGGCAGAGCCCCGTCAACTGACAGCTCACAGCAGCACCTCCTACCAGTAGCCATTCATCAACACTGCGCTCTTCAGAAGCCAATGTGTGACGGTTATTTTGTTCAATGCGCGCCACTTCACGCACTAATCTTCCATTCACATGTACCTTATTATTATAACAGGTAGGTAATTATAGGTGTGAGATTGTTAAGCGCTGAGGTCACTCCGCCTACGGTTTGCTGTAAACATTTGTTTTGGAATGCAGACAACTTTGACTTTGCCTGTCACTTTAGAGAGTCACTCAAAGTACAGGGAAAAGCAGAGATTTGAGAAGCACTTTTTATATATTGTAGTATCGTATCAAATAAAGAAACTTCAAAAGCATACACTTTTTAGGCACTTTTTTAACTGGGCAGTTAAAACCTTACAATCCCTTACATGATAATCGACTTTCCAACCTTTCCCATTTTTTCATTGTTATATTCAAATAAGTGATTGAAATTTAGAGATAAAATGGTGAGGAAGAAAGTAGTACAATCGATCTCTCTGCCAACCAGTAATAAGCAATCCCACAGTCGGTGTGGTTCGTAGCCATGGTGATACAGGCCCCCCTTCATCCCTAGAACTCACAGCCTAATTTCTTTAAATCTCTTTGTTCAAATTTGAGCTGAAACAGGGGGTTCACTCACCCTAAGACACCACACAACAGCAGACAACAAGATCACACAATTGACACACACAGTCACACACGCACACACAGTCACACACAAACATACACATTCATAAACCCCCACACGCGCACAAACACACACACATTCAGACCCCCCCCCCCCCCCCACACACGCACACACACATACACACACTCTCAGAACCAGCGCCACCCCCCCCCCACACACAAACAAACACAAACACACACAGACACACAGAACTCCGACTTGGAAGCAAGACCATTCCTCCATGCCAGCCCCTCCCTGATCCCCCTGTGATCCCGGGTCAGCTGGGAGGGTTAAAGGACGGTTAACCTCTTCCCTGAGTCCCCCAGCACCCCCAGATGGCCCTTCCCCACAGCCCTGATCCCGAACCAGCTTAGCCCGACTCTCTGTGGCGGCGTTGGAGTCCACTGTGCTCCGCGGCGGCCTGCCAAGGGCCCGGGGTCGCAGATGCAGAAACGGACGTCCAAACAGGCAAGTGGTCAAATATTGGGGATGAGCTGATGGGCTCCGAGCCGCCTCAGAGAGGTAAGTAGCAGGGCAAACAGACGGAGGCTTAGTCACTGACACACACACACACACACACACACACACACATATACACGCAAGCACGCACAGACACACAATCACACACATCTAAGGAATAATAAGTCACACAACTATACACTAGAAAAACAAAACAAAGAGATTCACACAATGACGCAGTTGCACCCCACCCATAAGCACAAATACACAAACTAATGATCCCGCACACTTACTCACACACACACACACCCACACCCACGGAAGGGCTGCAAGGGTTACAGATGGTGCGCCCTGGGCCTTGTGTCTGGAGCAGAGAGGGAGAGAGAGAGAGAGAGAGAGAGAGAGAGAGAGAGAGAGAGAGAGAGAGAGAGAGAGAGAGAGAGAGAGAGAGAGAGAGAGAGAGAGAGAGAGAGGGGGGGGGGAACAGAGATCAGCGGAAGCAGGGGATGAGAGGCGATGGAGGGGAGAACAGGGAGGGAGGAGAGAGGAGGAGGTGGCGTCAAACCTCACTACACGGAGAGTTTGACGCCCCACATTTAAACCTACACATTATTGTTGCTATTTCCCCCTGCTATCCCAACTAAACTCTCAGACACACACACACACTTGTAAACTTAACATCACACATTGTAAGGCTAAAGCAAAGACGCACACACACACACACACACACACACACACACACACACACACACACACACACACACACACAACACACACAACCACACACACACACACACACACACACACACACACACAACCATTGAGCCTGCAGTCACTTCAGCCTTAATTCCGCCCGACTGCTGCTGTCCGCCTGGCAGGAGCGGGGGAAGCAGAGGACCGCGAGCGCGGAGAACAGGAAGAGACAGAAAATCATTGAGAACCTTGCCTTTATGAATCTTTGATGAAGCCGAGTGTGGGGCTGGCCGGGGCCCTGCCTCTGGTTAAATCAGAGCGGAGTGGGGGCCGCAAGACTGCCAACAGAGGTTGAGATAAACAGGCCCTGGACCGGGCCCAGACAGCCGCCGCCCCCCCCCCCCCCCCCCCCCGCTGTGCACCATGTTTGTCCCACTAATTAGCTCCTGTCCCGCCCGCTCAGGCTGCAGGTGAGGGTTGTTGGGAGAGCGTCTGGGAGCTGCAAATGGCTCCGAGCGGGCCGCCTCACACTGGAGTGAGCTGTGTGTTCACCGTGTGTGTGTGACTGTACGGACGCCGGTGTGTGTATAGCCCTGACTGCCTGTCTCTCTGTCCGTCTGCCCACCTGTCTTTGTCTGTCTGTCTGTCCGCCTGTCTGTCCACTTGCCTAGCTGTCTCTTTGTCAGTCTCTCTGACTGTCCGTCTGCCTGTCTGTATGCGTCTATCCACCTGTCTCTCTGCCAGCCTGTCTATCTGCCCGTCTGTCTGTCTGCCGGTCAGTCTGTCTAGCTATGCATCGCGCTACCTAACAAAACATCCATGCAAACAGACCAGCTAAATCATGAAGCAATAGGACTTATACTCCACTGAGTGACGCCCACGTCTTGCCTTTGACCTGAACCCATTAGCTAAAGCTCTCATCCAGCCGTACAGATCTGTCTTTTACCTAACAGATCAGAGCTATAATAAACGGCACAGTCATGGTTACAACGCATTGTTACGCTAACCAGCACCTTGGCCACCGAACAATGAAAAGTATGTCACAACATCTTGTACCAAAATACCGAAACAGATCCAGAGCGTGGGAAGTGGAATCGGGTCCGCGCCCAGGCCCTTACTGTTCTCCCTTTGTCTCGCTGCTCACCTGCTCCGGCTTTGATATGAAGATGACTCACACTGAATTCAATTAAATTACACAGAACGATAAAGAACATAAAGGAGAACTGTCACTCTATTGTGTCGTCAATAACTGCTGGCACAGAGGCTGGTCCGCAGCCAGCTCTCATGAAGAAACAAGTATGGCAGCCCGGTGCCAGCCTCGTCATGGCTGCCATCTGGGACGGATCACACGTCCTGTTTTAATCTGCTCTTGTGTACGTCGATGTGTCTCTGATAGCGATTACATCTGAGGAACCGTGAGCGCTCGCTTCCAAACACAGGTGGCTCTTGAAGATCTGTATCTTTGAGGCACGTCCGTCGCGCCATGATCAAGCCTCCCAGTCCCATCCAGTTCCAGATCGGATCCAGTCCGCAGTTTGAAGCCGCCCCGACGCTCACCGTGGATCAGGGAGAGCGGTCCGGTCCGGCCTACAGCCGACTACGCCGTGTTTTATTTATTCCGTAGCTTGAATTAGCATCCTGAGCTCTGCAGCGCGCCTGTGCGGTCCGTGCCGGGGTGAGTGATTGACGTCTGGGCTGCCTGCTCCCGGCCGCTTGAGGGGCTGTCACATGGTTGAGCTGACGAAGACTCACCCTCGCTGGGATTCCTTCCTACCCGATTCCCACACACTGGGGAGTATGGGGGGCGGGGGGGGGGGTAGTTCTAGGGTCAGACCGGTTGGGTCGTACCTCCGAGTGCGTGTCTCACAGCGCCCTCCGATGGATGCTACCGGCCTTTCTGTTTCCACACGCAGGTAGCAGACCAGATCAGGTGATCTTCTTCTTCTGGCTTACGTCCTTAGACCTCCAGCTCTCTGGGGCCAGGCAGTCCAGCGTCCGAAGTTCAGGGTCAACTAGAGCACGTTCGCCGGTGTGAGCGGCAACTAGTTACAATGTGTTCCACAGTTTGTAGTGGGTCTCCGCACTCACATTGGGCACTGTCCGCGATGACCCACTTCACCACTGCTGATCAGACACGATCACATGATCTGATCAGAGCGTCAATCGATCGATTCTGTGAACGAGTATTGCGTGGTCTCCTTCCTTTGCCAAAAAAGGGCCAAAAATGCAGGCACCCACCCACACACACACACATACGCACCCATAGGCAGAATCGAGGCAAACAAGCAGGGACACGGACACACACACCCTGACACACTTTCTCTGGGGCTGAGAAAAGGTGAAAAGTGCTATTTATCAGAGCAGCTAAGCTGTGTTCTTATCAGCTGGTCAAATCAATAGCTCTGTCTGAGAGCATGCTAGGACTGCTGTGGGGGAGCTGTAGGGGCTGCCCTCACACAACCGGCCCCCGGGCCCCCACCCCCTGGGCCCCCCAGCCCCAGGGCCCCTCCTGGGGGGTACCTGCCTGTCTCCTCTTCACTCATCTCTTCTGCATCGTCGCTCTCCTTCTGCCTCCATACACTGCATAGGGAAAACCGTGTGTGTGTGTGTGTGTGTGTGTGTGTGTGTGTGTGTGTGTGTGTGTGTGTGTGTGTGTGTATATGTGTGTGTGTGTGTGTGTGTGTGTGTGTGTGTGTGTGTGTGTGTGGCCACACATTCGACTACAGACACTACCCAACGCCTTCAAGCTAACCCCCACGGTGTAGAACCGGCCTGGCTGGCCCAGAGAGGGGGGGGGGAGGAGGAGGAGGAGGAAGAGGAGGAGGAGGAGGAGGAGGAGGAGGAGGAGGTTGAGGAGGAGGTGGTGGAGGAGACACAGACCAGCGCTGGGAGCTCAGCTGGAGGTTTGGTGTGCATGCATTAGAGGAGTGTAGTTGCTAATTCAATTGGAGACAGGTTCACACACCGTTATCGATAAGGTACTTCTGACTCACTCGTTCAGAAACACACGACGATACACACAACATGTACACACACACACACACACACACACACACACACACACACACACACACCACACACACACACACACACACACACACAGGAACAGGAACATGCACACAAACACCAGCAAAATAACAAAAAAAGTACACTTTTTTGTACAAACAAACCGAGACACAACAAACACAGATACCCTGGGGGTGTGGGGGAGGGGGGGGGGTGCTTGGCTTGGCATCCACCTGAACTGGGGGCCCCGGGAGACAGGGCCCCCAAGGTGGGACCCCATCGGCAACATGTACACGCAGCTCAGCCTGGGATTTAATGCTCGTGTAGCAGATGGTCCTGTGCCCTTGTCGCGTTGTGTTTTTTTCCCCTTTCTTCCTTCCTCGTGTTCTCGGTGGCGCCCAGGTACCTTCAATCACGGCTAACCTCAGAGAACAAGCCGGGGGAGAGGGAGAAGTTGAGGTCGCTGGTGGCAGAAGGGAGGCAGGGGAGGTGGTGGTGGGGGAGGATGTGGTGGGGGAGAGGCAGGAAGTGTCTGCATGGTGCACTTGTCTGACAGCTGCTCACACTGGCATCAGGGGCCGCGGAGGCCGTGTTGAGAGAGCTGATGCTCTCAGGCCGACAGGCACCGGAACATGGCTATGACATGGCAGGCTGAGAGGGGGAATATCCCCAAAACAAAACCCTCCACCATAGGTGGGCACACAAATACACACACGCAAGCAAATGCACGCACACACACACACACACACACACACACACACACACAACACACACACACACACACACACTTACTCTTGATGCATTTCCACGGTCCCGAAGGAGGGAGAGCGAACACGCTTTGTCCAGCCCCTAAGTGTACAATACAAACGCTAACACCGCTGGGCTCAACATAGAGTACACCGCTGCAGACCACCGTGGGATGTCTTGTGTTCATGCACTTTCCCAAAGCTTTCCAAGCCTTTACAAGCACCAGAGTGACACCTTGTTAGGCTCTTGGCGCTCTGGGATTGAGCGAGCAACAAAACGAGAAAGAAGCAAGCTACAAAATAAGAGAAAGACATCAAGGTGTGGCCAAAATCTGAGCAAAATGCCAAACGCAATAAAATACGAGGATTTGTTCTGGCCTTGCTCTGATTGTGGGGGAACTCGTGTGAGGAAGTCGAGCGAGTGACAGCAGCTTTCGAAAGGCCCGTAGTGTTTGTAGGAACGAGAAGAAACCCCCCCATCTCCCTCTCTCATCCCCTCCCAAAGCCCCCCCAACAGTAGACCGCAGGCGGCGTTATGGAAATGCTAGCTGCTAGCTGGCAGCTTCCTGGGCTGCCTGTAAACAGGATCTTGGTAAGGCATATAGCCTCTGGTGGCGCCCGCGGTGGCTTGGCAGAGCCCGCATCGATGCGCCAAACACCCGCGTTCTGCGGTGGAATCTCAGATGGGCCTGTGTGACTCCGAGTCACTCATACATTCACGCCTACATTCAGGGTGTTAAGCACACGCTTTTATCCTAAGTGACTTACAATAAGTACATTTGTCAAAAGAAGGAGAAACAACAATGTATCGCTGTGGGTAAAGTAAGGATGTTCATAGAACCAAGTGCCAAGCAAAAACAATCGGTAAGTTAACCCATTCCCCGTATATAACAAAGATAGCTAGGATAAGATGCTACACAATGCTAACTACTATTTTTTGCCAGGACGTACAACGTACATTAGGTGCGTACATTAAGTGCCAGGACGTACAACATACAATAGGTGCGTACAGTTCAGTCCCATTCAGACCTTCCTCAGTGCAAACATACAAAGGTAAAAGACTTCCTTATGTAGACTACGCCTAGTTGGTGGCAGACATGTCAATCAAACGGTCAGGTAGGTTGACGTGTTGACTAGACATCTTAAAAGGCACCGCTCACCTATTTTCACTTTTCTTGACGACATACATGGCCGCGCTCAAGCCTGAATTCAGGCACCACGCCGGAACTCTGTCAGGCCTGCATACAATTAGTGCGTACAGTAAGTGCCAGGATGTACAACCTACAATAAGTCTGTAAAGTAAGTGCCAGGACCCTGCTCCCCTGCTCCAACCTGCCCACGCTCCAGGACCGGTCCTCAGTCGTTAACGGAGTGGTGAGGGGGTGTGAGGTGGCTCCTGATGCCAATGCATGACACGCTCCATATTTCTACTAACTAAATAAACAGAGGAACCCATTGTCTCTCCAAAAATAAAAAAATAAATGTAAAACTGACCACAGCAGCTGTGCACCAGGTATATCTATCTATATATACATGTATAGATGTATACATCTATACATGGATCTATACCATCAGGTCCTTGATCACATCAGGACAACGAGTGAAGGATTTGCTGCACTATAAGCAAGCACTCTTAGTAGTCTAGGCTTTCTTGGACTATGTTATGATTATTATGTATTTTTAAGCCTATTCATGATTATCATGTCTTTTTAAACCTATTTATGATTGTATGTCTTTTTAACTTATTTTATCAAATTGAGTTTCACCGCAGTCTTGGAGCGAAGTCAAGATTACATTTCACTGCTTGTTGTACAGGTATACTGTAACTATGCAAGTGACAAAAAGGATCATGAATGTTGAATCTTGTTGCATAATTCTCCTTCTTAGCGCTGCATATGTCAGAGCGCAGGTATGATGGACTAGTGAAGGAGGGCAGGATAAATCCAAACTAGGAGACTAGACAGGCCTCTGGCAGCTGCATTTATTAGCAGGAACCAAAACAATGGACACCTCAGGATGTGAGCGTTGCCTTAGTGTTGCCGTCGGTATGGGGATGAGAGGTGAGGCAAATCCCTTAGTAGACCTTCTGTCAATTCAGGTTGACTTTACGTCAAACTGTCTACATGTATGTGTGCTCCATGATGTATGTGTTCAAGTATGTGTGTGTGTGTGTGTGTGTGTGTGTGTGTGTGTGTGTGTGTGTGTGTGTGTGTGTGTGTGTGTGTGTGTGTGTGTGTGTGTGTGTGTGTGTGTGTGTGTGTGTGTGTCCACATTGAGTGGAATGAGTCCGCTGGTCTCTGGTCTTTCGTACACGTGTAGCCGTCATCGTTCATACCTTCGTGATCTCGTCGCCCAGGCAACAAAAAGTAGACGACACCGCTATCAAGCTAAGCTAGCCGGCCGTCGTCACAGAACGTCCAATTAAGGACTGTCTCATAATTAGTGAGATATAAAACAGAGAGAGAGAGAGAGAGAGAGAGGATGAATGAGAGAGAGAACGAGAGAGAGCGAGAGCGATGTAGAGAGAGAGGGAGAGAGAGGAGAAGAGAGAGAGAGAGAGAGAGAGAGAGAAGAGAGAGAGAGAGAGAGGGGAGAGAGAGAGAGAGAGAGAAGAGAGAGAGAGAGAGACTCCCATCAAGCTAACCCCTCCTACGGGACACCATTGTTTGCACTGAGGCATCATGGGTAGCTTTATTTACAGATTTTAATTGCTCTGGTGATCTGTGCGCAAAGAACCCCTGTTGTAATCAGCCCAGAATAGAACCGTTACTCACTCTGACAATGGTAATAAAGTGCTCTACAGAAGACCGGGGACACGGGGAAACCGAAGGAGACACCGTGGCAACACAAAACTGAAAGTATCGTCAGAGAATTCTCTAAATGGGAATAATCTGAGTGTTGCTCCCATTTCCTCAGAGGGAGAAACTAATCCGAGCCGGCAGGAAGTGAGGCGAGCCAGGGGACTGTTGCCCCCGGAAACGAACGCTTCTGCACCTCAAAGTGACAACCATGAGCATCGCACCGAGCCCAGGCCCTCAGAGCGGAACAGCAGAGGAGACACCTCATACACTCACACAAACACACACACACACACAAACACACACGCACACACACACACACACACACACACCCATATAGGCGCACCTCAGACACACACACACACGCACGCACACACACAAATACAGACGCACACACACAAACACACGCACACACACACACACACACACACACATATGCTAGCAAACACACAAACACACACACCAACATACACACACACACAGATACAGACAGACATACACCTCAGATACACACAAACACACACAGACACACACACCTCAGACACATGTGTGCAAGCACAAACACACACACACACAGGCACGCACATACACACAGACAGACACACACACACACACACACACACACCACACACACACACACACACACACACACACACACACACACACACACACTCGTCCTCATATAATCCAACCAAACACATCCCACCGCACCATACACGATTTTAATAAGAAGCAAGCAAACAGACACAGACAGACACACCTGTACATGTGCACACACATATGCACACAATGCATTTACTGAAGCAACCCAGAGATACACACATACTCTACGCACATACTCTAAGAGTGAGGAGACAGGTGACCCACAGAAAGAGCTTAACGTCACCATGGGCTGGGCTCGAGGTACGGGACTGTCATGTCTGGTCTGTCCCTCATGGGGGAGGGGCTCTGTCCCTGGGAGAGCTTACAGGGGAGGTGTGTGTGTGTGTGTGTGTGAGTGGGGGGGGTAGATTCAGGGACAGTCCACCTGTTCTTGGAAGCTCACCATGACAATATGTCGCTTATTGGACCGATCTAGGGTATGTTGATTTAGCGTCCATTTTTTATTTTACTGCTCTTTTCAAGATAAACAACACAACGTACTTTTGGAAAGACTTTGCTAAGATATTTGGAGGAGTGTTGCTCTAAGAAGTATGAAACAATTCTGCAAAGCACTTTTAGTTCAACAGTCAGAGAGTACCAACAGCTTCTGGGTTCTGCTGACTTCATTAAGTGTGTCACACACGCCTGTATTATTATGGCTGCTGATGAAGTTAACACAAACCCCCTGCACATCAAAGGTCCATGAAACAATTAAACAGCCAATCAGATGGCAATTATTCTCTTTAATCTCCTGGAGGCAGCCAATGGGGATGTGCCTGCGGGGACGCCTTGGGTCACACACAATCCACAATGCAAACACTTACTTTGCATTATGCTCTGCTCAGGCTAAAAGATAGGCCAGAAAAGTACAAGCTAACTTTTGTCTCACTCCTTTAAGTACGGCCTCTTGGGTAGCAACATATTAAAAACAAGAACAGTCCGTTGGTCTTTGGCTGTTCTGCGCTGGGCAATCAATCGTCCAATGGCGCTCTAGCCAGCCAAAGCGATGCCAGGCTTGCGTTTTAATGGCCCTGATCAATCGTTCACACAGTGAAGGAGCAGCATTTAAAGGTTAAGGAGGAGAAAAGACAATCCGTTCCATTCACTCGTTCCAGAGGTTGTAATGTCTTTGCGTGAGTGCGTCTGTGTGTGTGGCTGTACTCAAAAACACAACGTATTCAGATGACAACGTAGGTTAACGAGAAGTTTAAGAATTGCTATGATTGCTTCACTAGCATCTTCGGGAAATTAACAAATACAGAATTGCACAAAACACATGTTATTATCATCATCTTATTGAACACCATCTAGTCACCCTTACTTTCAACACAACCTAGAAGTTGTGATGGAGAGACACAGTTGACCTCGTTGCGTCCTTGAGCAAGGCACTCAGCCGCCGTCACAAAACGTAAGCACACCGGTCCATCATCGTAGAAACGACACGTATACGACCACATCCCAGGGTAATACAGCGGCAGTGACTTTCAAATGAAGCACAAATAATCAAACTAAATAATAACATGGCATTAAAAAGAGAATCCAGCTGAGGGGAACTGTATTGTGAGGAGGTACCTGGGCCAGGGTCTGTCAGCACAAACTCCACCTCCCCCTCATCAGATCAATGTGCACACAGACTCGCTCAATGGCAATGATTCTCCTCTGTTCTTAATTAGGGGGAACACTTCAGATACAAATGACATCTCAAGTCAATCGACAAGCACGGGACGAGGCCGCGATGGGACGCCTCTCTCTCTCTCTCTCTCTCTCTCTCTCTCTCTCTCTCTCTCTCTCTCTCTCTCTCTCTCTCTCTCTCTCTCTCTCTCTCTCTCTCTCTCTCTCTCTCTCTCTCTCTCTCTCTCTCTCTCTCTCTATCCCTGTTAATATTCCTTATTTTCTTTTCGGCGCCCAAAGACAGGAGGAGAGGAAAAAGAAGGCAAAGGAGAACAAGTAGCAAAGGGAAAAGTCCTCATAGCAAACGACTTTCAGAGCGGGCCTGGAATAGCTGGGAGGCGCGGCGCACAGCGTAGCTCGTTAATCAGTCCCATGCTGATCTCCTCCCTGGATCGCAAATTAGTCAGAAACCCGTGCAATATAATTAACCAAACAGGAGGCCTAAACGCGCTGATGAAAAATAGATGGGGAGAGAGAGAACTCCTATCCGGTAGAACCCCCACCCCCCTCCTCCCACACTCCTAGCCCTCACCCACATCCTTTCCTCCTCTTGTTTCCTTCGTTATCTCCCCCCCCCCCCCCCCCCCCCCCCTCCCCCCTCTCTCTCAACTCTCCCTCTCTCCTCTCATCTGTGGCGGTGGTTGGTGGGTGTCGCCGGGAAGGCTGACAGGCTGCTTAGCCGCTTGGCTGAGTGTCTAACTAGCGGTATTAGTGAGCGCCTGCACCAAACGAGACCATCAAAGACTAAGGTGCTTAGCATGGCGTGTGTGTGTGTGTCTGTCCGTGTGTGTGTCCGTGTGTGTGTGTGTGTGTGTGTGTGTGTGTGTGTGTGTGTGTGTGTGTGTGTCTGTGTGTACTGTTCACGACTGCAACACATGTTTTATCAGCATGTGCGCATATTGACATGAATGCACACATTTGGTGTAAATGGAAATAGGGCACACATGCACAGGTACATAAAAAATAATTGCGCACACATGCAGCCACACAGACACACACACACACACACAAACACACAATACGTTAGGATAGTCAATAGTGCTGATTTTCCTTGTCAACTCCTTGGCAGGCACTGGTTTAAAGAGACATCAATCTGTGATGTCAGCACTTACCTAATGGACCCCTTCAGATCGATGTGAGCAGTGATCCGCACACAGCCCGCCCGCCCCTTTATGTACCCCCCGAACCAAGTGGTGACATGTGTCAGTGTGTGTGTGTGTGTGTGTGTGTGTGTGTGTGTGTGTGTGTGTGTGTGTGTGTGTGTGAGAGTTGATGTGTGTGCGTGAGTGTGTGTTTGTGTGTGTTGTGTGCCCATGTATTTGTATTTCCTTTTGCAGAGCCTCCATTGTAGACCAAGACAAAAGTGTTCATGAAAACTATTGATGCATTGATGTGTGTTTGTGTGTGTGTGAGAGTGTGTGTGTGTGTGGTTGTGTGAGTGAGTGTGTGTGAGAGTGTGAGCGTGTGTATGTGTGTGTCTGTGTCTGTGTGTGTGGGCATGCGGTGGTATCTGTGGCTTGTTCAGCTTTAGCTTTAACGTTGATGTGTGCACGTGTGCATGACATTTGTGTCTATGTGCCTGTGTATCGATGTCGATTGTATTTTAAATCAGTCTCTTCCTGCATACATACAAATCTAAAATATGTATTTGATTGGATGCATTTTTTGTGCAACTTATGTGAAGAAATAACGGCACGAATGCCTTTGTGAACTTTCTTGCTCCACAATGATAAATCACACATATGGAAATGTGTCTGCACAAACACACACGTGTGGGATACCCGCCAAGTCTTCAAACGCCTGGATTATGAACCTGTGTTTACTGCCGTTCTGTCAAGCTATGCATTAGCATAGTGAATGTACACACCATCCCTTATAAAACGAGCGCCGGGCTGTATTTTGTCCCCATTACTGAGTACAGGTGTCCTATCATTCCTCCCACAATGCATCTGTGGGCGCCGGCAGCGGCGGCGGCGCTAGCCGGCGCGCAATCAGATTAGTTCCATTTCCCTTTGACACCTTCCTCCGCCGTGCCGCTTCTAACGGTGCCATCTGCCGATCTGACACTTGAGACACTGGGCCTGCCGGGCCACCTAATTGACCAGAATAAACATATTATATTATGATAAGTGTCACAATTGTGACAAATTGCAAGGCATGACTGACACAAATCACTGCATTAGCCTTGGCTCTCTTATCAGCGGCCTCCTCCTGTCTCTCCTAGCAAACAGTCTGGGAGACGAGGGGAGGGAGGGAGGGAGAGATGGATCAGCAGAGAGAGAGAGAGAGAGAGAGAGAGAGAGAGAGAGAGAGAGAGAGAGAGAGAGAGAGAGAGAGAGAGAGAGAGAGAGAGAGAGAGAGAGAGAGAGAGAGAGAGGGGGAGATTGAGAGAGGAAGAGCGGCGAAGTGAAGAAAGAAATGGATGTGGTGCGCGTGGAGCCGGAGTCGTGAGCGGTTAGCAGAGGGAAAGTCATCTTCCTCCATCAAGCGTCTGGGCGCGGCGTGGGGAACATTATCTCTCCACAGGCTCCATCATTCACAGACCCCCGGTCCCACCACCATCTCTCCACCGCTGTCAGTGTGCGCGTGTGTGTGAGAGCGTTTCACTGTGTTTGTGTGATTATTTCCTGAATGTAAATAGTTTACAGAATCGCTGCGCGCATGTGAGTATATCGTTCTTGCACGTGTACAGCTGCGGGGAAGGAAACCCTACACATGCCCGTGCCTGTGCGTGTGTATGCGTGCCCGTGTGCTTGTGTGCAAGCGTTTGTTTGTGCGTGTGTGTGCGATGTATGTGCACGCCTGCATGTGTGTGTGTGTTTGTGTGTATGTGTGTGTGCGCACATGCATGCAAAGAGGTGGAGCAGCAGGACGGCAGCGTAGTGGCAGGTGAGGCGGCCGGGTGTAGAATATGGCAGGGCTGTGTGTGTGTGTGTGTGTGTGTGTGTGTGTGTGTGTGCGTGTGTGTGCATTTCGGTGCGTGTGTACGTATGTGTGTGTGTGTGTGTGGGGCGGGTGGAGGTCTGCTGCTGGGGTGGTGGTGGAGGCGGTGGAGGAGCTGGAGGAGGCGCGGTGTGTATGTCGGTACTGACGTGTTAATCAGCAGATCAGCGTGCGTACACTAATGTTCTGCCAGCGTAAATAAGGCGGGCTGCGGCCGTCCCATACGCGGCGTTTCCGGCCCATTAGCCGCACGCTGGCGGGCGGAGGCGGGGCCCTCGCTGGAGACCCATCGAGGTGTCCATAGGCATCTGTGGCGGCTGATAGGGAGCTCACGTGGAATTAATGGGTCTGCCGGTGCTGCCAGCCAGCCAGCTCCAACGGCAACACACACACACACACACACACATGTACACACATATACAGGCGCACACACACATACATATGCACACACACACATATACGCACACACACACACACACACATACACAGATGCGTGCACTGCACACAAACACACACACAGACACAAAGGCGCAGATATACGCATGCACACACGTGCACACAGACACACACACATACGCTGATGCACACACACACACACACACACACACACACACACACACACACAGGCGCCCACAAATGCACGCACGCATGAACGGACCCACAAACACACAGTGTTTTTGTGTGTGTGTGGGGTACACTAACCTTTGCAGTAAAGATTTAGCAGCTTTATTAGTTTAGGAAATGGCTGTAATTAAGGATAATTCATAATGGCTGCTCCTCAGCTCTCCACGGTATTAAATGAGGGCTGGCCTAAATTAGCCAGCCTGGGTTTGTGCTGTAGAACAACAAGAGAAATCAGGCAAGACAGACACACTGGGAGTGAGACAACACAACACAGCTGTACACAGACGGGTCTGACAGTTGTGGAAGTAGAAACTTCAGGCTAGTTGTGCTTTGGATGTGATTGCTAAATCTTTGGGAATCAGGATTGAACGCAGCCCACCACAGTATTAAATATTAATTTATATAAATAGGAATATAATTATTTTTCTGAATCCATCCGTAAGTGTACGCATTTATCAGTGCTATCAATGTTTAACTGATAATATTCAGTCCTGTATTTGTTTACTGTGGTGATACGAGAAACATAATAGATGCAGAAGTCCTACTGTGTTACAACAGAACTTCTTATCCATTCCTTGTTTCCTCTTTCGTTAGAGATACTAAAAACGGATTTGGCTGAAGTACACAAAGCTTTCAGAAGGGGATTTTAGTAAATGTAAATCTACATTTGACACGTGTTGTTGGTTTGGAAGGCCTTAAAGACACGATATTACTGTTTACCAACGCAGGCTGAGTTTGTATTTCCTGTAAATAGCTCCTTACACGCTTACAAATCCTCACTTTAAACAACATGATTGGTTGAAACAACTACAGACCGGAATATAAATAAAACGCCCCAATCACCTAGATTGAGCTTGTCTGCCATTGGTGGGACTACACCAACACGCACCTCCACCCCTAAGGACACAGCTCCTCCAAGAAACCACCAGCGCCCCAACCGCTGGAGGCCAGCCCAGTGACCAAGAGGGCCGGATCGATTGGGATCCCAGGTGCTGCTCCACTCACTCCTTACCCCTGATTAATTATGGAGGGGGCTCCTTATAAGGACGTCTTCCAGGGCACCAACCACATACAGGCGGGCAAGGAAGCGCAAGGGTCAGAGAGACAGACAGATACCAGCACAATCACACACACACACACACCTACTTACTGATACGCACACACACACACACACTAACACACACACACACACACACACACACCACACACACACAGTATCACTCTCTGATTAAAACCTCTCTTTGTTTTCTTTGTATAAAACATCACAATCTCCATAGTTTCTATACTATCGTTTACATTCTCAAAGGTTCGATAGTTAACAGTAGGGTGCGTCATGTCTTGTGCAGAAAGACAACACAACGATTGGGTTTACATCAATCAGACACCATCCAAACCACAAGGGTCAGCAAAGCTTCAGGTCCAATAAGAAAGCAGAGCAATGTCCAGGTTCCCTCCCAGCAGCCCCTAACCCTTAAGGAGAAACAACAGCTTTAGAGCTGATCCTGAATCAATTACAGAATAGCGACATGTCCAAATTGTGATTTCCACACTGTGCGGGGCATCTTTCACGCCATCATCGATTAGCGCGGGCTTGTAACGTTTTCTGTTAATTCTGTTCCCCCCACACAAAATCTATACGTGTGCATTTCTAAGCAGCCTTCTGAAGCGTGTAGCGGGCGCCTGGGCCCTGC
>NC_044061.1:25656871-25686871 GCF_902167405.1 Gadus morhua | reverse complement strand
TTCAAATAACACTCTCCATTGATTTCCGTTGCTGCTCTGGCGTGCGACTGACTGTCAGATCCGACGGATGAGGAAGAGTGAAGAAAGAGAAACAAGGGGGGTGGACGGAGAAAGAGACGGGGATACGAGGATCTCAGGGCCAGAAAGAACTGGGTGATTAGTCACCACTCAACCATGTGTGAAACTCATTAGACAAAGCATTATGCCATAATCAAATCAATGGCTGGCGCATTTCAGAACTTTTCCCTGCGTTTTTTACATAGCCCATGGCAAATTTCCCATTTCATTATCATGATAAGTAAAGGCTGAGAAATTATGTCCAAAATGGGCTTAATTCTGCTCTTTCCCCAAATCAATATTGTGGGGAAAACAGTACAAAAGTTAAGTCAGAGAAATATAGATGGGAATAGAAAAAGGAGGCACTCTCTTCAAATTAATACCATGAGGAATAAATGCAGTAACCGAAAGCAAAATAAACCGGAATCAAAGAACAGGAACTACCAAACAACTGACACACACACACATACACACACTCACACACACAGACGGTTTCCTTCTGTAAAGGACGACCAAATAAACATATATCCATCGATACAAGTTCTATCTACGAGCAATAATAGTTATATGAACTAAATAAAAGGCTTCACATTGCAACCTATAAGTCTGTCAACGTACAAAAATTACCATCACTATAACTGAATAATTAAATGAAAAAAATAAATATATATATATGAGAAAATAAACAAAATAAATTAATTGCAAATGTTTTAAATTAAAACGGGTGAAAAGCAAACAAACAATCAGGAAGTAGAAAAGCACCATGCACACCATTAGGAAGGAACACACCTCATTTTCTTCTCCTCAACCTCCTACCTCCAACTTCTCCTGCTAACTCTACCTCCACCTCCTCCTCCTCCTCCTCCTCCTCCACCTCCTCCTCCTCCTTCTACACAACCTCCACCTCCACCACCACCTCCTCTACCACTGCCTCCGCTCGGGCAGGCCTGGAGGTGCTGACAGGCTGGGAAGCGGTTGGACAAGGGTTGTTTGTGGGTAATTAGGCGGAGGAGAGCTACAGATGTTTAGCTGTGAGGACCCTTGCTGGGGACAGCGAGCGCGGATCACCCCTGCATCTGCCTCGCTGCACGGCCTCTAAGTACCCCTCTTTTGTTCAGGGGGCGGCCCTTCATTTTTTACCTTGACAGCCAGCGCTATTTAAGTTATTTTGTGGCATCTGGTGGAGCTGGGTGGGGGAGGCTAAGGGGGGTAGGGGAGAGGAGAAAACGCACGTACGCAAACACCAGGCAAACATAAGGGAGGACACACACACATGTGCGCACACACACACACACACACACACACCTACACACAACCCACTTTAATTAATTGCGGGGAGATTACATGGTCTTCCAACCGTGTAGTTTGTCATCAGAGCCCATTACACACTTCTATTAGATGTTTCTCCACAGTGTCAAGTGTAATTTAAAGACTCGTCTTAGTGGAGGATCTCTGAAGTGAAGTCAAAGCCTCAGATGGGGGGGGAGACCGGGGGAGGTTCATCTCGACTCGGGCGTCAAATAACAAACTGCAGTCGCAGCGCAATTAGCGGCCAGTAATGTGTAAACAAACGGGCCTTACTGGAGCGGCGCCCATTTCATAGCATGTCACTCACTCATGCCGGGGGACACGGGCCCCCGGTCGGCCCCTGAAGCTGATCGGCAGTCTGCCGCCGTGGCCCCCCTTGCCATTGCTCTTCATTTGAGAGGGAGGGGGGCTAGCTTTATTTTCATCGCCAAGCGATGAGGTGCTTTGTAGGACTTCGGGCCCGGCCGCGATCCATCTTACAGCGACAGAGTTAACAGGACAGAAACCAATGCAGCCGCTACTCGGCACAGAACATTACCGCTGTATGGCCTCATTATTCATCAGAGGCGCCATTAGACACCACTCACTACGCCGCCGCCGCCGCCACCGCCACCGCCGCCGCCGCCGTGCCGGATGGGTGACGGGCAGCAGGGCTGGCAGGCTGTGCTGCACACAACACTGCTCCCGCTCCAGCCATGGGGGGCCGTGCAATAGAGCTAGGGCTAGAGCTAGAGCTAGGCAGCGTGCTAGAGCTAGGTAGCGAGAGCTAGCTAGTACTGTTTTTTGTTTTGATGGATAACAGGTGTTTTAATGAATCTGTTTTCATGGCATTCAGAAGATTTAGTGTAAAAAAAACGTTTTGATGTAAATGTGAAAAATATGGCACTTAATGTATGCACTTATTGTATGGTGTACGTCCTTGCATTTAAAAAAAAGTACTTAGCATCGTATAGCGTATTATCGTAGCTATCTTTGTTGTATACGGGGAATGGGTTAACATAGCAATTGTAAATGCTTGGCACATAGTTCTATGAGCATCCTTACTTCTAACCCTCATCTGACAAATGTACTCATTGTTGTTGTTTGATAAAAGCTCTGCTTTTATAAACGATATATAAATCCTAGTTGATGAAATTAAATTTCCTAGACATTCTTTGATTTAACTGTTTTATTCTCATGCGATCCGTAATCCAGTCCTGGATTTCCAGGACAGCTGAACTGTGGAGCAGCAGTTAGACATTACCATGCCCCGGGACCGCAACAATGTGTACAACAGACGCCGTCTTCCTGTGCCACCACCACCACACTCGGTAAAGAAGCTAATGACACAGCAGTTCATGGGCAACATTAGGTAAGAATGAATAATAGACTATAATCCATACATACCCTCATAACCCCAGCTCTAATTGGCCACACATACTGTAAAAACTAGGAGGGGCCCGGGAAAAACACTTTGTGACTTTGGTCACAACATCACATCACAGACTTTTACAGCATCAGACGGCCATTAAAAGTGGTTAGGAGAAGTAGAAGGAGAAAGAGAGGGAGAAAGAGAAAGAGAGGGAGAAAGAGAAAGAGAAAGAGAAAGAGAGAGAGAGAGAGAGAGAGAGAGAGAGAGAGAGAGAGAGAGAGAAAGAGAGAGAGAGCGCCCTCCCGGGTACACATGGCATCCGTATGGATTGATCCGTTCCCGCTCCTACCATCAGCACTGCCATCACCATGCCCACCACCAGAGCTCTCTCTGGGCTCCCTGGAACAGCTGCTGCCTGGGACCCAGACAATAACCGTGCTCCATAACCCCGGGTAATTGGGCCTCCTTCTCATTGCCAGCCACTAGCAGCTATGGCACATTCCTGTCTTGCCCACAATGACCGTTAAAAAAGGGGCAATCATAAAAAACATTGCAAACAAACACCTCAGAACCCACCATCACTGACTTAAAGAAATGATAAAAGTGCGTACATTGTGCCAGGACTGGTAACACAGGAAGTTCTCCCACACACACAGGAAACGGTACAGGCTTCTCATCTCCATCCTCTGGCTCATTATCACGTGGGTGGGATATAAATAATAGAAGGAATAAAAAGCTAATGAGAACAACCGAGACACCGCTATGGATGTTTACATGCAGCCGCCTTCCATTTGGAGGCAGCTGGAATAGGAATCGAGGACAAACAATCAATGCCTCATTAGAATCTCCTCACTGTGCGTGAGGGCTTGTTTTTCTGTCCTTTCCGTCAGTTTATTGTGAGAGACTAATTTTGGCTTGTGTTTGTTATGCTATCGCTATTACAGGGCTCATGTATCCCCCCATCCTAAATGACTGTCCCAGTTGCTTTATTCTCTTCCTTGTTTATTTTTTTGTTGTCTTTTTGGTCAAAACTTTTCCCTAGTCTATTTTGCCTCTTCCTCTCTCCGGTTCTGCCATCATCGAGGCTTCCCACAATCGGGATCTTTAAGAAGCCGGGAAGATCCAAGATGGCAGAATGTAACCTTATACTACTATTCTCCTCTAATCCCCAAGGCAGAGAAATTGACGTCTGTAAACGCAGCTCCTTCTCACAGTCAACCCTGTAATTACCGATGTGTCTATCTCTCCCCTAAACATTGCTCAACAAGAAAATTATGCCAGAACGCCACAAATGCTTTCATTTGGGGCTCAAAATTAAACAAGCCGCTCGAAGCCATGTTGTAAATTACCCTGAAGAATGTGCAACTGGGCTCTGACACAAAGAACAAATTGTACACACACTCTTTCGCTGCTTTTACTTGCTAATTTGTAACGTTTTACAGATTCGTATGGTGCTTGAACCTGTTCCTTTGTCCGGGTGGCCATACCTGGCCCCAAGGCAGCGCTCTTATCTGATGTACGCCCGTCATGTCAGAGCAGGGTGACACGAGCTACACTTTACCTCCACTCCCGCCTTCAGAGACGAGTCTGGACTCCGGTTAGACGAGGCTGAGAGGCTGAGAGGCTGGGCACACGGAGTACAGTACTCACCCGTGTTCTGACTGTTGTTCCTACTGTACGCCGATAACGGCGTGTGCTTCTGTGTGTGTTTCCACAAACGCACACACAGCACCTAAGGACACAAGTGGGCAGCCAACGGGTGTGAATGCCGGGGCCCGGTGTGTGTGTTTGTCGCCCCGGGCCGCTGTCAGCACATGAGGGATCCGAAACACCTGACGGCTCTATCTCTGAGAAGCATCTGTGAATCGTCATCAGGGTAGTTATTGAATCATGATTAATTCTCCCCAGCGCTGCTGACAGACAGGGTGCTTCATCACGCCGCTGTACACCTCCCGAGCTGCGCCCCCGAGCGAGAAGCAGGGACGAGGGGAGAGGGAGAAAGAAACAGAAAGAAAGGAAGGGAGAGAAAGAGAGAGAGAGAAATAAATAAAAGGAAACTAGAGAATCAGACAGAAACACAGTAGGGTAGAGAAAGACAGAAAGAAACAGGATTAGAGAAAGACAGGAGAAAAAAGAAAGAAAGAAGGAAGGAAAGAACAAAAGAAAGTGAAGAAACAAAGTGAGAGAGGGAGAACGAGAAGGAACAAACGAGGGGAGCTGTGCCGTTTAGCTCCTGGTTAAACAAACAGGGGGGCGAGGCGCACTGTAAGCAGGCAGGGGAACAAAGAGCTCCAGTGATCCACTGGCAAACCTCTCACTCAACAAAGGGAGCGTTGAGCGGGCGGCGGAAATGAGAGACAGTGGAGGAGAGACGTGGAGGAGTGAAGGCAGGCAGAGGTAAGGGAGAGTGACAGGAACAGAGTAGGAGAGCAAAATAAAGACAATTTGCAGGCAGAGCTCTGTGAGGGGATTACCGGGGAGACGTGACGAGGCAGGGAGTTGTGTCTTCGGCGGCGCGTCGGCAGACAAAGGGAGAGAGGCTTCTGACACCTTTATGCTTTAATTGCCAAAATAAGAAATTAGTGCAGGCTCTTTTGTGCTCTCTCCGGAGAACCAGTTTGGGGACACAAAACGTGTTGATGTATTTAAGTCTGTGTGGTTCTTTGCATCTGCGCCTTGTGTGTGTGTGTGTGTGTGTGTGTGATGTGTGTGTGTGTGTGTCTAGAGTATGGTGTCAAAGTGCCAGAGACTATCTCTGAGGGCCATATCTACGGTATGTAAGCCCAGAAGAAGCTTATAAACCAGAATGAGCCCTTTCACAAACACAAACACAAACATGGCCTCCGTGAAAATCGTGTGAAACTGCGGCTGCCAAAACAGAAACAACTGGCTCAGAACGCTCTTCCTTTTGTTTCGGTGCTATTAACTACAGCTCTTCTTTATTGCTAATTGGTCTTTAAAACGACATTCATCCTTAAAAAAAGCAGCACGACGCTGGCTGTGAAGGTTGGGGCGTCTCTGCCCCCTCTCTGCGATTATACTAAACCCATTTTGAGGCTGCTCTCTCCGCTGCTTTAAATATCTCGGTGATCTCTCTCTGGGCAGTCGCCGGCGTATTAGCCGCCGTCACGGGTTAGCGCTCGCTAATCGCTGCCAGGTACTGATGCAAGCGTTGCGCCCGACGCGATTAGCGTGGCGGCAGGGGCGGGAGGGGAGGGGCGGGAGGGTATCCGGTGCAGCGACGGAGGTCGGCCTCCGAGGCTGAAATGGAGTCAAGCCGAATCAATGCTCGGCCCTCTCTCCCTGCCATCGCTGATATCATAAGAAAGTGCTAATTAACTTACTGCAACCTCTGCACCGGCTCCGACCAGAGGACTAATGCAGCCTAATGGCGTGTGGGCCCCCTGCGCTCACCTCCCCAGGACTCTCCCTCCTTCCCAGTCAGAGTTAATCGATTGTAAACTGCAGCTGGGGTCACGGCAGCCCGCAACTTCCCCCTCGCGCTGACCCCTCAACGCCCCCCGGGCAAGACCCTAATGGAGCCGCGCTCCCCGGGAATCAATACTCAAACTGGGCATGGAACGCCGTGAGCGGCTACCCCCTACGCCCCCCCCAATCCCCCCCGCCCGACCGACCCACAACGCGCACCCCTTCCGTCCCGCTGATAGGATCTGACGCAGGGTGCGCGTACGGAACACCTCGATGAACACGGAGACCACCGGCGGTTTGGGTTTTACATCACCGAACTGAAACTCGATCGCAGTGTCAACAGTAGCAGGCGCGATCAGCCGTCCTCCTTTTCCCCCTCATCCCCGGAACCTTTTTCAAACTGTGACTCGCTGTGAACCCCAGCCCGGGTAGCATCTCCCAACACCGGCCGTGTCCCGACGCACGCCGTGTGCTGGGGAACACATGTAAGCCACGGGCTTAATGAAGTGTAGCATGGCAGCCAACGCCCGGACCGCTGGGGGGGGGGGGAGGAATAAATAAGGCAAGGACGTCGACATCCAATCAGACGGCCGCGTTAATTCCTTCTTCACCTCGAGAGGACCTGTTTGGGTGGCTGTGTCCTGTTAAGATTAACGGGACCCCCCCCCCCCCCCCCCTCCCTCCCCCCCTCTAATACTAATTGGTCCTCGGGCTGGGAGGGCCCCCGTGGGAGAGGCTTGCCTTTGGTCCACTCGCGCTGGGGCTCCGGGCGGCGCTGCAGTGGGGTGCCGCGGCGGCGTGGAGGGGGGGCGGCGGCGGCGTGGAGGAGCTGCCGCTTTATCAGCCACAACATTCCGCCAGAGCCGCCCCGGGGGGGGGCTCTGCACAAGCTGTAATTAACTCGCACACAATCCATAATTGCTGTGTTTACAATTACTGTAGGAGAGGAACACAGGGCGAGTTGAAGAAACAGGGGGGGGGGGGGACGAGGAGACAGGAGCAGACCAGAAAGGAGGAGATAGAGAGAGAGGGGAGAGGAATAAATAACAACACGCCCTGGTCGCACGTTTAAAAAAAGGTTCATATTTGTTTTCTATTTCTCTCCCTTTGCCTTAATAGGATCTCCGGGCTCGTTGGCAGCGGCTGAGGCCCATCACTTATTTATTTTTTCCCACACAGCCCTATTAATTTCCCTCCGGCTGGGAGAGCCCCGGCAGGCCCGGCTGTGGACGGATCGCCCGTCCCCTGGGTCCTCCTACGGGAAGAGCCGTAAATGACCCAAATAAAGGGTACTTCTGAGGGCTGGCGCGGAGAGGCGCCAGCGCCATTAAAGCTAAATGAAGTGTTTATTAGCCGTGCCAACAGCGATCTAAACTGCGCCAGATCAAGGGGCCATTACAGTTAAAGTGTCTCTGCGATTCTACCTCCGTGTTAGCTTGGCGCTGCCGCATGGCGTTCCTTCTTAAACCGGGAGTTGGTTTTAGTATTTTGTTGTTGGATCGTCTTTCTTTATTGCGATGTTTAACTTGCGTCGCACACCGGTAGGTTCAGGGATTAAGACCGAGACCAGGACCAACGGCATGTGGCTCAGGAGGTAGAGCGGGTTGGCTGTTAACTGGAAGATCGCTGGTTCGATCCCCGGCTCCTCCTAGCTAGAGTGTCGAGGTGTCCCTGAGGAAGACGCCTCACCCTCGCGGCTCTGGACGAGCTGGCTGTTGCATTGTGTGGTTGACTCCGTCGTCGGTGTGCACAAATGGGTGAATGTTAGGTGATCTCGTAAAGCGCTTTGAGTGGCCACTCGTTAGAAAAGCGCTGCATAAATGCGGTCCATTTACCAGTTAAAGAGAGGGGCTTGAATGGACCGTCCGGGTACGTATGGTGTCTTGAGGACATGGTCGTGCTAACAGGGTCTGTGGCTGGGCAGCTGGACTCTGATGACAGTCCCGAAAGGCACTGATTGGCCGGCATTCTGAAGTTACCCTTGGAAGTTTTCCTCCTCTCTAATTACATGACTCTTTTTCAGCTTTTTTGGATGAACTGCAAGTGGAAGCTTTCGGAAAAAAGGTGAAAAGGAGGAAAAAAATAAATGCTTGGAAAAACTTGGCTCAATATGACCTTTTTTTTAATAAGGTTTCAGTTCCTTAATGAAAAAAATCGGGAACAATTGGATAAATGAGGGATCAACTATCTCCGTATCTTTTAGGCGGAGTTATTATACTGATAATATGAAACAGATCATGTATAGAGGGCGTGTAAAGTTGAATAATATAACTGAAAGTGTTTCATGGTGGATTTGGGGAAGCCTACAGAATCCTTGCATTATTTTCCTCACTAACCCACACTTTAATTTGTTACCCTACAATTTTAATGCGTTATTTTTTCCAATACTTTCCTTCTTCTCCTACCCTCTCCCTGGTTTTACCATGTGAGTGAGAATAATGACACTCATTTGGAGTTGAATTAAAAGATAGAGCTCACACAATAAAACCTGTGAAAACTGTAATATGCTATCTCCAAACTGTTTCTTTCCCCCCTCACACACACACACACACACACCACACACACCACACACACACACACACACACACACACACACACACACACACACACACACACACACACATCTCTAATTATTTTTTATGTCCTCAAGCAGTGTACAGTAATATGAGCCGTACTCCTGTTCCAACCTGCCTGTCTAAGGTTGGAAACCATTTAAACCACCAATCGTCTGGGCCCTGCCACTCATCACTCCGCTTTACTTAAAAGAACGAGGAAAAAAACAACAACCCCAAAAGAAGTAGGCAGTAAAGTAAAGTGTAGAGAGCCGAGAGTCAAACTCAGACCAGACTAAACCACCCTAAATTAACTTTTCCTTCCAAATTGCAGGGAGGCCCTTGAAGATTGATGCTGGACACGGCGCACTTCTGAAGGCGCACGGCTGCAATTACAATCCCACGTAATTATCTTTCTCCATTAATAGCAGGGGATAGCGTGTCACAATCAGGGCTGTGCATAATTAATCACTGGTTACCGGGGCCCGCCCAGCAGACTCCCGCTCCCCTCTTCCCTCTTGGTTATTTCCGATGTAAAACAGGGCTACGGACAATCCCCCCGGCGCCGGTGCTGAGCACACGGGCCGGTGTGACGCGGGACACTCTGCTGATGACGCATCGCTGGCCGGCAACGAGCACATTGATTCTTCCAGACGGTTTCGACCGCCCTCTTCCAGCAGCTAGCATCACCCCGGACGCTTTCAAACCGAACACAAACACATCCGTATCACGTCGGTAAACATTCATTGAAAGCATATTCCCTGCATCCGCTTATAACTTCCCATCAATTATAGCCCAGCTCTGTTCTTTGGATAATTCCTTCTAGCTCCCCTTTTCTACTCGGATGACATTGATGGCTGCTTGTAGTGTTTCTTTCTCTTTCCAGAGCATTTCACAACGAATCCTTGGCTTGGGGCAAAACATAACAAAGGGAGGAAATTCACATGAACACAACTCCCCTTTATATCCATACCTGTCCTGTTGGAACACACTATTTGTGGATCAGTATCAAAGCCCTCCTGCTTTTTGTTTGACCTTCCTGCCCAAAATAAATCCTGGGGCTGATTCCCTTCACAACAATACAACACACTGTAAGAGCTGGATCACGCTGACTCCCAAACTTTCCTCTCCCCCCTCTCTCCTTTCTCCTTCCTCCTCCAGAGCAGCGGTACACCGGACTCCTCTGACTCGCTCCGCTTCCTCCCGCTGCCGGGGCCTTCAATCACTGCCAGGGCCGAGCGGCGGCCACGCTGCGACGCGGGCCTGTGATTTATATAAGTTATTATAGCCCATTACAGGACAAAAAAAACCAAACAAACCCGCTGCACAACAGAACTGGGGGGAGAGAGAGAGAGACAAAGGGGCCGGCACTGCAGAGCTGCCGGCTCACCGGCAGCTCTGCAGAGTCCGGTGCTCTCATCGCATTGTCTTTAATCTAATTCTACACATGGTTTCGTTTCAATTCCAATCAAAAGCTCTCATGTTAACAAACCATAACAGATCCTCCTCTAATCCTGCTGGCAACAAAAGACGGATGTGAGCAGCGCGCTCCCAGTCTCCTGCCCGGCCTCACCGCACATTTGCATACAAAACACTAGCTGGAGGTAAGGGGGCGATATTAAAGCATATTTTATTTAGCATATTATAATCCATATTTTTTTTCTACTTCGTTATGCATAATAGTCTTAAGCATTATGCAAAGACAACCGACTGTCGGCTCTCCAGGAGCAACTTAGTAAATTCTTCAGTGGTTGTTTGTGTTGTTCACGTTGTTGTTGCTGCCGGCCGTTCGGGTCGCTGTGTTTTCTGATAAACAACGACAACGGCGGCGGCGGCAGACTGGGACCTCGCCACGCATGACCTTCTTCGGCGTGTCCTTCTTCCTCCTCTTCCTCTGCCACCGCATCAGAGGAGAAGTCTGGCACCACGCTCCCACTTCCCTTCACACACTGCTCGCATCAACGCATAACAGCACAAACTTTCTCTTTCTCTCGGCAAAAACTAATTGTGCAAATGTCACAGCAGGAGCGTTGCGAACCCGCTGCACACGAAAGTGGCTTGCCAAGGCGGTGACTCAAGCGTGTCCTCGGGATTTGTATAAATGAGTCGTTGTTGTTTTTCGATGATCCACGTCTGACAACGGTGATGACATCTTGACGTGTCTCCGCAGATCTCGTCTGCAGGAGCAGGGAGCCACGAGGTTCCGACACCTTCGCCCCGGCCCACAGCCAAGGTGAGCGCTGACAACAGACACGTGAACAGGTAAACGGGGTGTGTGTGTGTGTGTGTGTGTGTGTGTGTGTGTGTGTGTGTGTGTGTGTGTGTGTGTGTGTGTGAATAATCAATCGGGTGCTTCCTGTAAATACCAGGGTGTGTGACTCGCTGGGAATCAAAAGAGGCCCTGATTGCTCTCGTAATCGCGGAGTAATGGTAGGCCTAGGGAACACACTGGTGCATTCAAAAGCCACGGCCAGGGGAATTAGTTCGCTGCTAATGTGGCCTCTGTGTGCGAGATCAAACGGCGGTGAGGGGTTAGTCACTCGCAAACAGCCCTGGGTGTGAAGCCTCTCCGAGGCGTGTCGGTGCAGGAGGTCCGCTTTTGCACAATCTCGGTGCTCCCCGACGCAGACAGTAACGATGGGAATCTCACTTGTACATCTGTTTGTGACAGCGACCTCGGGGCGAAATGTGGCAAGGCTGAATCAAAACATAATTCATCACACTGCTCCCCCACCCCGCCCCCCAACACACCCACACAGATACATATTTCCAGGTGAGCTTGAGTTGATCTCAGCCTGTAAAAGATGCAGTAACTCACTCAGCCAGACTTGCCAGGGCCCTGCTCTGCCCTGGTTGCCTCGGGGGGATTCTCTTCCTTCCCACACCTGCATGGGAGAGAGAAGGCAAGCCATCCTGGGCTGCACTCAACTTTCCTTCTATTTCTCTGTGTCTGTCTGTCTGACTGTGGTTGTTGTTGTTGCTGGTGTCGCCTTTATCAAAGAGTCTGCCTCCTGGTGGCTGAAAGCATCAGTGCTCAGCGATTGGCACAATACAGATGAAATAAATGAAAGCAGTCATCTGCTCTACACACGAGCGCGCTCGCAGAGGCCTTGGCGTTCTCCTTGCATCGAGCACCGAGTCCAGCGCCAATCAAACATGTCAGCGCACCGCCTGAAAGGCGAGCTAATATCTTAAGTGTGCAGCCCTGACATCTGCACACACACACACACACACACACACAAACACACACACACACACACACACACACACACACACACAACCTTTCATTGCATACACACACTCAAACACATGCACACACACACACCAACACACACTCACAGAGACACACACATTCACATTCACACACACACACACAAACAAATACGTGCACACACACATGCGCTCGTGTACACATGCTGTCATGGGTGTGTGAGCAGCGGCTGGGTTCCCGTTGCACGCCGGGTCTGTTCTAATGAGGACTGATAGTGTGTGGCAGGAGGCTGTACTCTGACAGCTTTGGAGAGCTGATAAAGCAATAAGTAGCAATGTGCAGACAGCGGCGGCACTGTGTGACAACAGCCACAGCTGAGGGTTGTGTGTGTGTGTGTGTGTGTGTGTGTGTGTGTGTGTGTGTGTGTGTGTGTGTGTGTGTGTGTGTGTGTGTGTGTGTGTGTGCGTGTGTGTGTGTGTGTGTAGGCTGTTGGGGATGTCTGCAGTGTGAGGAGTGCAGTGCTGAGGGGCCTCCCTTTCAAGTTTCAAAACACATCCCGCAGTGATGGTTTCAAATCTCAAATCTCAATTCAGAACCACTCATAAACAGCAGCGAGTCAGTGAGAGGATACATACATTGTTAAACAGCCGTTCACTTAGAAAGAGTGCAGTCAAGGAACAATGGACGAATGCAAGGATTTGTATTCACAGACTTTCAAAATAAGAGTGCGAAAGTGAAGCACGCAGGACTGGGTTGTTGTGCTTTTCTCTTCCTTTATATCTCTCTCTCTTTCTTTCTCTCTGTCTCTCTGTCTCCCTGTCTCTGTGTGTCTCTCTCTCGGTCTCTCTCTCACTCTTTTCCCTCGATTGAAGCAAGTTAAATCATTGTCGACTGAGGAGAGTCTAGTGCTGACAAGAGTCTAGAATTTGCTCAAAGCTGCCATCTGTCTGACAGGAACAGCCAAAGCCCTCAGGAGAGGGAGGGATAGAGAGCGAGAGACACAGCCAGAGAGAGAGAGCGAAGGCGTACGAGAACGAGAGATAGAGCGAGAGAGAGAATGATAGAGGAGAGCGAAAGAGAGAGAGAGAGAGAGAGAGAGAGAGAGAGAGAGAGAGAGAGAGAGAGAGAGAGAGAGAGAGAGAGAGAAAGAGACAGAGATGAAGCGACAGAGAGACATGGAGGGATATAGAGAGATGGAGTAGATCAATGTGTAGGGCCATGAACTTTACCATTTGCTGAGTGAAGGCAAACCGGCCCACATGGGCCTCAGGGGCAAACATAATGTAAATAAATCGCAAGAACAGGAATCTCTTTAGTCTTCAGTACAACCGACCAATCCATCACCTGCCTGTTTGTCTATAAAATGAGGGTAAGTACACTTAGTGTTGTAAAGTTTCTATAAACATTTGTTGGACAGCTTTGAACGAGATTTACTGACACATGTGAAGAAATAAGAATGTATTGACATGGCAGTTATCCTCGTCAGAGAAGAGCAGTCTAAGTAGATCAGGCAGCCAGCCAGCCATCCTGGTCCGTCTATAACGACAGCACAATAAATATGACCTCATCGCAACGAGCTTCAGAAGGGGTTGGGGAACACAAACCGTGAATGTCAAGTGAGCCTGGAATCAGCTGTACATTTGTAGTCCACATCTCCTGACCCCTGATGAAATCAAAACAAATCGGACCAATAAAACCAGAGCCCGCTAGACCCAGGCCGGTCCATGCGTGGTCGGGACCGTGTGGCGATGACGGATGTATTCTCAGAACCCGTGCGTATCGCTGCAGCTGCAACATGAAAGCAGGTTGAGCAGTGGTCGGGGGGGGGGGGGGGGGGACTTGCGGGGGGGGGGGGGGGGGGGGGGGGGATGCTAAAGGGATTGGAGGCTAGGGGGACAGGAGGAAAGGCTAGGCAGACCGAGTGCACAGCTAGGACAGATCCCAGGAGAACAAGCCACACAAAGAAAGTCAAACGAGCACCAGGGCAATGAGGGTGGTTCTGTTTCCCGAGGTAGACCACAGGTTGGTTCTGGTGCAGTGGAGCGGGGGGGCGATGGGTTAGGGGGGGGGGGGGGGGGGGGGTGCTGATCCGGCTTTTCCCCTGGCTGTGTGATTGGGTCTCTCATTAGGAGCCAGGCCCCTGAAACGGGATCCGGGCCTAATGCCCTGCCGTGTTTAGAGTAGCCCGCAAACCAGTTAGCTGTAATAGCTGCGCTCGCAAAACAAACCTTCTGCTAAATGAAAGGCGGGCGGCCTTGCAAATGGCGGCCGCCGATTACGCAGAGAAAAGAGGAAAAAAAAGAGGGGTGGGGGTACACCATGAAGAATTGCAATTGAAAATAAACCCAGACACGGCACCACCCGCTCCCTGTTGCCTGCCGCCCCAGCCACCACTGTCCCCTTCTCCACAACACTTGTTCCTGTCGTAGACTGTCCTGTGGTTCACCTCCACCCGAGAGTTCAGCTCACACCACCCAGGCCTTCATTCCACATTGATTATGTCAGGTGAAGAGCAGCACGTCCTGTCACTCAGCAATTTACTACTTTCCTCTCTCTCTCTCTCTCTCTCTCTCTCTCTCTCTCTCTCTCTCTCTCTCTCTCTCTCTCTCTCTCTCTCTCTCTCTCTCTCTCTCTCTCTCTCTCTCTCTCTCTCTCTCTCTCTCTCTCTCTCGCCGTTCTACCACCATGGAAGAGGCATCAACACAAACGGCGTCTCTCCCTCCTGACACGTTGTCTGACATCAGCAAGTGTTACCGGGGGGAATTTTCCACACGTTCGAACAAAGAGGGAATGACGGGGAGCCTTGTCCACCCTCCTGCTCCGACTTGCTCCCGTCCTCCGAACCCATCCTCCCCTCATCAATCCCATCCGCCCTGTGTTCCCCCGTGATAATCGCACCAGGATGGCCCGTGGCACAAATGCCTGTTCTCATGGTCGACACGGCCGCTGAACCAGAGAGCGTCAGGGTGGGCGCTGAGGTCGACGGGGTGGGAGGAGGGGGAGAAGGGGAGAAGGGCGAGTCAGGGGAGAAGGGCGAGTAGAGGGAGACGGGGGAGATGGGGAGAAGAAGCAGAAGAGGGAGGCAGGGGAAAAGAGGGAGAAGGTTAACGGCACTCTCATCCCAGGTTAACGGCACTCTGCCGAGGGGGACAGCGCGTCAGAAAGAGGGCCACCCTGTTTAGACAGTCAGCCGGCCCCCGGGGGCCAACACAAGGAGAAGGGATGGCTCCCATGTCATACTCAGCGGTGGAGAACGCAGGTAAAAGCGCCCCAGGGGGGCAGCCCAGCAGCAGCACACCTGTGTCTGCGGCTGTAATTTGTCTTCTCTCGTGTTCAAGGTGTTTTATGAGTCAAAAGACGAGGTCAACCAGCGAACACAACAAGGGCCCGCCTCAACGACGCAGGATATCCTCCTGTCCGCGCGCTCCGACGCTCCCAGGAACGTCAACAACTGGTTGGGAAAGGGAATAAGGTTTACCCTGGTGGATGATGTTAATGCCGTTGCCGGGGCAATGGATTGATCCAATTGGCATGAAGAGGATGTGAGAACGTAGCTACAGTTGAGTCAAACTTTCTGTGGTAGTTGTTGTTGTTGGTGGTGGTGGTGGTGGTGGTTAGTGTGTGCATGGGACCATTTTGAAATGTATGTGTGCGTCTGTGTGTGTGTGTCTGTGTTTTTGTGTGTGCGTGTGTTTGTGTTTGTGTATGTGTGCATGTGTATGTTTGTGTGTGTATGTGTGTATGTGTATGTTTGTGTGTGTATGTGTGTATGTGTATGTTTGTGTGTGTATGTGTGTGTGTGAGTGTGTGTGTATGGCTGGGGGTGCCTGCCTCTCCCTCTCCCTCCCTCCCTCCTTCCCTCCCTCCCTCCCTCCCTCCCTCCCTCTCTGTATATCTCATGCTGCGGTATTAGCCAGGGTCCCTCCCAGGGCTCCTCGGAGGGAACGCTCATCAACGCATCTCCTTTGAAAGGCAGCTTTAACCCACGCCATTCAAAGCAATCAGCCCAGTCAGGGTCTGCCCATCCAGCCCAAATCCCTTCATGGCTATCAGGAGAACTCTGAGCCCGTGCGGGCGTGCTGGGGGGCAAGGCTTCTGCTCGCACTGGGACCGGGAGGGTGGGGTAGGACGGGGAGGGGGACTCACTCATAAGGGATTGTGGAAAAAGGCCGTGACACATGCTTATCCACACCCCAATAACCCCTCCGACAAAGTATATCTTCATGCACACACAGAAATAAATATGATATGTGTTTGTAGGAGTTGAAAGACCCTCGGTTTGGTCGAAGGCAGGAGCACCATCCTGAGTGTGGAAACACATGCGTCCACGCACACACACGCACACACACACACACACAGCCGCATGTGACGCAAACACAAACGCACACACACACACACACACACAGGCACATGTGACGCAAACACACACGCTAACACACACACACACACACACACACAAACACACAAGCACACCCTAAACGAGTTGAGGTACGGCAATCAGCCACGGTGGATGACTCAACCTCCCGTATTATTCCGAGGCCATAAGACATCGCTTTGGTGTTGGCGAGCTCAGAGTGCAAACTGCAAGGAACTGGGACTGAAGTGAAGTTCAAACCCAACAACAACTCCCAAGCAAGGGAAAGCTGGCGTGAGTACCGGGCAGATCTGTGAAAGAAAGATCTTTAGAGAGGTCGGAGAAATCAATCATATTTATTTTATTTTAGTATAGTCGTCCTCTCTATGTCAAACATCAATAACCCGGCAATAGTTGGATCCCGGCTTGAAGTAGCTGGACGTGAGAAAACGCAAAGACGTTGCACTTTAATGTGAACTGGCTCGGGGTGTGCGTGGGTGGACGGACGGCCAACAACACTTGGCAGAAGATACCAATACCATGAGAAGCAACCCCAGGATCAGGACGTCTCAGAGATATGTCAGAGTGCCCTCGAATTTCAGAGATAACAGAGAACGGTCCGCCCATCTCACTCTCTACATCGACCACCGTGGCGTTTTTTCTAAATCTCAATCTCAGTTCACTCCAGAGCAGTTAGAGGCAAAGTGAAAAACTCTTCACATAAATTATCCAAACTAATCAAAGCTGCCTATTTGAAGCTTGAGTTTTCTTTCCCCACTTTGTAAGTGTTTTGATAAACACATCCCATTATACTTGAGTCGTATATCTCAGCCACAGATCTGAGTACAGCGAGCCATGAGTCATGGCTCAAAAAGTAAAAAATAAAATTGACACTCAATTGACAAATCAATGCTGGCGGGTCAAGCCTTGGCTTGAACATAACGTCATAGAACGAATCAATCCCCGCACTCTCTCCACTGAGCTATAACGTGGGAACATCAAGTGCATTGACCTAGGATCTGCCAAGAGAGGTGACAGTGAGGGGATGTCTTCCCCTCCTCCTCCACCCTTGGCTGTCCTCCACCCAACCCTCCTTTGACGGAGGTAAACTAGGGACGCAGAGGCTCCGTGCAGAGCCTCCCTCGGGTGGAGGGCCCTGGCTGGAGCGGGGGGGGCGGAGGGGAAGCAACACATGTACATTCTCCCCACGATGAATCATTATTCATAAACATAACAAGCGAACACAGGACATCTTGACCCAAAACAGGATGAGGGACAAGGGAGAAGGGGGCACGGGAGGAAGGGAGGGCAACAGTACAAACCTGCTGCAAAACAACTCTGCGGAGAGGGGAGTATCGCGGCCTGTCTAAACTAAGACTCACCTACAAAGGGCTGGGAGCTGCTTGGTGTTCACGCTCAGGACAGTGGGGGTATTAGGAAGGTAAAGGGCCTATTGACTGCAGTGCTATCTCGCCCTGGCACTTAATCAAAGGGATTAAGGCTTGGGAAGCCCAGCCCACAGGTTATCGTCCAGGAAGCATACCAAGTAGTTATCAAAAACACCCAAGTTCAAAGCAGCTCAATTTTCCTATAGAAGGGAGTCTTTGGCGCGTTTCTGGGTTAAGAAAGTCTGTAAAAAAATGTTTGCACTCGCAAGCTTCGCTGAGAGGGGCGGCTTGTGTTTGAGTGGAGAGCAAAGTCCACCAGTGCCTGACGGTGCGCTGTGATCAATCACTCGGAGCCCTGTCTAGGTCCAGGAGAAACCTGATTCCCACTGTGTGTCCGACTTTCTTACGAGTGTCTGCCCCCCCCCCCCCCCCCCCCCCCACAGACGGGGCAGGGCACCCATGAACACCCCGACAAGCCTGTCAGAAGACATAATGCGATTAGAAGATCAACCTGTTTACTGTTGTATGGCTCTACGACCGTTCCATTAGGCCCGGTATCTGGGATGGGAGATATTGAGAAATTCACTTTTTTGTCGCGTTTTTTTTTTTTTTTTTTTCAGCGATACTGTTGCCACCAGCAGAGACACCGTCAATCCTATCAGGTCGATGGCGAGAGGGCGTGAAGCGAGACCGGCCGACATTCAGACATCCAGAGGTGTTCCTGACTGTGGCCGAGCGGTTTATGCACATGTGTAGGACGTGACGCCTTGTGTGAGATTTTCTTTGGCATTTCGTATTTTGCCGAGGAGTGTTTGAGGTGCGGAACGCATGGTGGTGGTTTGAAACTAATAATATCTGACAAACCACCGCCTATTTTTTTCTTGTTTTCTTTCAAAACAGTGTCTCTTACTAGCCCAACAAGGATCATAATAGTATCAAATAGCTCATGTGGTCATGCTAATGCAACATGGCTTCCTAAAGACTACTTCAGCTAATACTATGACTGCAACTCCTAACCATTCTAACATAAAAACATAATATTGCAAAAAATACTGACCAACTGACACGTCACTGTGTTGGTGTCATAAAAACCTTCACTATTAATGAATTGTGATAGTGTTGAATGCAAAACATTTCAAGAGAACAGGAATAGTTTCGAGAAACATGATATCGATAAACACAATACAATGATGACCATAAATCAAGAGACTTCATTAAACAAACCTATTATTATTGTCAAATTGACATCATAATGAGGTACTTATCTACAGGCACATATCAGAGCCAAGTGTTATGCATATCTTGAGCATGACAATCAGAGTCTCAAACAACGCGGGTATCATGGGAAAGACCCAACGACAATGGCTGAACCCCAAACACCCAAGGGCAAATACCTGTGAACTCGCCCTGCGTAGGATCACCGTAATCGCAAGCGAGGCAACAAGTGTGACAGCTTAACCACATGAAAGAGAGGCTTTTATAAATCCCTAAATATGTCAAAGGTTTACGCATTGTTACACTGAAATCAAACTAGTCCCATGTTGAGCATGTTCATTACCAAAACCCCAAACCAGCCAGGAACAGGGTATGGCTTCAATAGCCATGCTCCATCTGTCTGACGTTAGGTTCACTGGAAACAGATGGGCCTTTAATTGTATTTTTGCTCAAATTGCAAAATAGCTACTTGGGAAAGAAGCTAAAATAACATGCAAACAACAGCAAGTATGATAACAAGTGTGGCCGGGCTCTGAATGAGTAGGCCTACAGTAAGAGATCAAAAACATTAGGCTTACAAATTCCGCCATACCCTTGAAAGAGGATATGCCCTGACATTACCGATGCTATTGATTTACTTTGCAATTTCGTATCCCCCCCCCCCCGCGCCCCCCGACACACACCAGCGCCACAACCTCAGGAGGAACAGGGCCTCGGCCAACACAGCTCATCAGCTTTTTCCAAAACATAAAAGATTGATACCTTGATCCTTTATGGACGAAAAGATAATAGAGGACAGGCCGAAATTGGTATTTTGAGAACGAATCCCGGGGAGCAAAATTAGATACCCGAGACCTAAGGGATGCTTTAATAAACCATAATGGGGAAAATGTTGTACACGGGCATATTTTTCAGAGGGAAAGTCTGTGTCTTATAAAAGCGCCCGCCTTTACCAATTAGCCCACGAGAATCCAACCCTTTTGTTATACTCAACGGCACATGGAACAGCAAGTGCACGTGCACACACTAAATCTCAGAACAATCTGTTTTAAATGCCGAAAACTATGGAAACGAAAAACAAAAATAGTTCAAAGAAATCTATAATGTGTATTATATATTTTGCGAAACACATTAAACAAGAAAAACATTAATTGAATAACGATGAATGCCCTTTGCCACCAACAGCCTTCCGTTTTCAAAGCGTGCAATTTTTCCACATCGACACGGAGGAGCAGATAAAGAGAGCTTCACTCCAAATCCCATCAAGGTATAAACAGCCAGCCCACAGCCCAGATCCTCTTCTCTTTCAAAGTGATGCTGTTCCATTTCAAATGCCCCCGGGTTATGGGTCACAATGGTGGCTTCCATCTCCTCCACACATACATCCAGGCACCCCACTGTAAACAGAAGGAGATTCAACTTCAAACACGTCCGCTCCGCGCGCTGGCCCCCACGTCTGTTTGGAGTGGATATGTGTGTTTGGAAACCAACAACGTGACACCTGCCCCCCCTCTCCTCCAACCAGACGCTGGAGCGAGTTGTACCATAATTGCAGCTACGGTTGACTAAAGTTTTCCTTCATGTTCACGCAAGGTCCCCCTGTTTCCACGTAAGGGGGAAATTAAGGGAGCTATAGGGAGGCTCCTTGATTAAAGACTGTGCTGGCTCGACTTTAAGCTAAGCAAAGCCTGTCAGAATGGCTTTAGGTGTGCCACAAAGGAAGGGGAGAGGCGGCCAGTAGAGGACACCAGTCCAGAGGCGAGGACAGCGGAGATGGGGGAGAACAGATTGAAAGAACAGCGGGATGGATATGAAGAGCCAGTTCGGGGAGTAGCCTAGCCTAGCGCTGAGCCTAGTACTGAGCCTAGCACTGAGCCTAGCACTGAGCCTAGCACTGAGCCTAGCACTGAGCCTAGCACTGAGCTTAGTACTTAGCCTAGCACTGAGCTTAGTACTTAGCCTAGCACTGAGCCTAGCACTGAGCCTATCACTGAGCCTAGCACTGAGCTTAGTACTTAGCCTAGCACTGAGCCTAGCACTGAGCTTAGTACTTAGCCTAGCACTGAGCCTAGCACTGAGCCTATCACTGAGCATAGCACTGAGCTTAGTACTTAGCCTAGCACTGAGCCTAGCACTGAGCCTAGCACTAAGCCTAGCCCCTAGCGAAAAAAAGAAGACATCCTTCTTCTCGACGAAAACTTCAAAAAAGGGGATCAGCGGCCATCTTTGTTGAAAATGGTTCATCCCGCCTCATATCAGAGAAACCGTTGGGATTGGCCGGTCCATCTCGTACCAGGGCACAAATCTTTTTGCGACTTTAAACCGCCTATCGTAGCTAAAGCTCCGCCCCCTGAGCCACGGTGACCAGTAGGCTCGCTCGTTTGAGGCCAACAGAAGCACGGACACGGAGCATGTATTCAACTGAATTTCCAGTGCAGGAAAGCAGAGAGAAAGGCTCACGCGAGCACGGTGTCTGCGTGCTGACAACACTAGATCCCTCGCTGCTCAAGTAAACACACTTTTGTGGCACCACGTTGTCCTCCATTGTGTGTCTTCTCCACTTCGACCACCATCCCCCCCGCCTCCCCCACCCCCCCCCCCCCCCCCCCCCCCCCCCCCCCCCCCCCCCCCCCCCCCCCCCCCCCCCCCCCCCCCCTCTCGTACCGGAGGCACGAACAATACCAACATAAACAGTCCAACGGATCTCTAGGATTTGCTCTGCGAACGTCAGGGTTCCATATTAAGCCTTTCCTCGCTGCTGTTTGTGCTGCCATTTGCATACGTGAAAACAGTTTCAAAAGACTTGTTCATAATGCATAAGAGCCTTTTAGGCCGGGTTTAATGTGACACTTCTTCTTCCTCCCACTGACAAGCCACACGCGGGTTTGCATCATTTTGTGAGACATGCCAGTCTTTGCATTATTTAGTCAACTTTGCCACGGCACCACCTACAGCGAAACACACACACACACACACACACACACACACACACACACACACACAAATACACACACACAAACAGACACACACACACACACACACACACAAACACACCAACGTAACCATACACTCCTGCTGAACACCGGAAGCTCCCTCTAAACACAGACAAACACAACCATGCATAAATCGACGGTGTGATCTACATGCATCCTACGACAGCAGACCAGGGTGGGTCCCTTTGGAGAGAGGAAGCGTCCCCCTCCCTCTGCTGAAGAGCGGGTAGGGCAGGGCTCTCTCACCGTGCTGGGCGTGGGGGGGGTCGCACCCGGCACCGGTCCAGTTAGAGGTCAGGGTGTGGTCACCGTGGTTACTGTCACGGGCCCCAGGGCCCTATGGGGGCCATGAGGAGCGGAAACAGCCAGTTGAGATCCCACCCTCCTCGGTGAATGAGTCAGAACGCGAGGCGACCTCGCTGTACCGGTGGCCGTGCATTATTCACGCGTGGTGAAGTGTGTTTTAAACGGCGCTGAAATATACATGCCGCCCTATGCTAATTACGCAGAGTGCGCTTTCACATGCTGTACTCGCTGAACGGAACAAGCAGGCCGAAGCCTGACACGCAGTCGACAGCTACTCCTGGACGAGAACTGTGTTACGTGTGAGCACAAGTCTGTGTGTTACTGTGTTACTGAGTGCGATGTGTGTGTGTGTGTGTGTGTGTGTGTGTGTGTGTGTGTGTGTGTGTGTGTGTGTGTGTATACGCGTGTGCTGTGGACAGTGTATGATGCAGGTACCGAGCGATGATCACAACATGTGTGTTGGCCTTATTCATAAGGCCTTGTGCACATCCTGCGCTGTATTAATATTGCAGGAACACGGCCAAGCTCAGATAACAGCGTTTAAACACCTGAATGTACTCATCGGAGAAGCCAACTCTTTGGCAGCCTCTTTAATATTCATTTTGACCGCAGGTGTGCTTGCGTGTGTCCTTGTATCTACATGAGCGCCTCATTCTCCTCCTCTTACTCTTCCCACTCGAGAAGGGTGGAGGAGAAGGAGGAGGAGGAGAGGAGGGGAGAGGACAGGCTGCATGTTATATATGGGAAAGGGAATGTCTTCATCCTACACACACCTTGTTCCTAGACAATCCTGTGTGCAGGCGTGTGCGTGTGCTTGTGTGTGTGGGCGTGTTTGCGCTTCTGTGCGTGCAAAAGAGTGAGGTAGAGGTGCGTGTATGCGATTCTGTGTTTACTTCAGTATGTTTGTGTACCTCAATGCGTCTTTGTGTGTGTTTGTGCATGGGTGCGCGTGCGTGTGTCTCAGTGTGGTTGAGCCAGGTGCTGGCCTAGTCTAACAATTCCCAGCAGTGTGTTTTTAACAGGGCCTTCCTGTGGGGCTGCCAGCCTGTCCCGCCACCCCCTCTCTCCCCCCCTCCCCCCCTCCTTCCTCTGCCACCCGACGGGGGGCCGGCCCAGCTGAGGGCCCCACAGCCCTGCCAGCGCACGGCGCCCTTACCTTGACCCTCAAGTCCAACCCCCCCCCCCCCCCCCCCCCCCCCCCCCCCCCCCCCCGCTTCCGACAGACCCTGGTGGTGGAGGGATGTAGGGGGGGTGTAGGGGGGGGTGTAGGTGTGTGTGTGTTTGTGTGTGTGTCTGTTTGGGGGAGGTGCAGGTGTGTGTGTGTGTGTGTGTGGGTGGGGGGGGGGGGGGGGGGTTGTGGGTGGTGTGTGTGTGTGTGTGTGTGTGTGTGTGTGTGTTTATGTGTGTTTCTGTCTGTCTGTGGGAAAGGGGGGGATAAAACAGAGAAAGGAGGAGAGGGAGATGAAAGGCTGAGTGGGTGAGATAAGGAGTTAGAGATATTGTTCGGAAGTTGGGGAAATCCCACACAAAATATGAAAAAACGGTCGCCCGTCAACTCCCAGGTGGGACGTGAACGGGAAAACTGCGGGAGAAAATAAATACAAACAAAAAAGACAACAAAAAAGAGGCAGAGTTAGCTAGCTGCCAAGGCGTGCGGTGGTGGCGACGGAGCTGCTGTTGACAAGATGCGTAACGATGTGCCGGGATCCTGCAGGAGGCTGTGGGACGGGGCCACACAGCCGGGGCCCGGGCGGGGGAGGGGGCGGAGCATCAGCTGCGGCCCCCGCGCCATGCAGCAGGGTTAGCGCAGGCTAGCTACGTAGCGCTGCGCTGGGCGGCTGTAATTACAGGAGAACAGCGTGCACCAGCCTGGCCCTCCAAATGGCACCATATGTTTTCCCAGACTAACCGGCTGAATAAATGCCATTTACCCATTGAGGGTACACTGCGCTGTGTCTGAGAATTAGTCACCAGCACTCATACAAAAGCAATGAGATGACAGCACCGACACCCACGGCAACCCCACGCACACGCACGTGCACACACTCACACACGCACGCACGCACGCAAACACACACCATGTTTCTAAAGCCAAGTAGGCGGTCATTTACCCAGTGCACGCTACCACGCCATGCATGTCCCCAAGTCCCTTCCTGTTGGGTTTAAACATTTACAAGGAGGCCTTTTGGAGGCTGGTGTCTCCCAATCCCACCCACCCACCCCTCTCACTCTCTCTCCCTCACACACACTCACACACACACACACACACACACACACACACACACACACACTTACAAATGCACATGAGCATACACATACACAGTCACACGCACAGACACACACAGACACAAACACACACACACACACACGCTCATTTAGACACAGAGTGGGTATAACAATGGGTTAGGGCAGGGTGAAGAAAGGTTAGTGCTTTCAGCACATTTAGCTAACTGAGTGGTTTGGGTTAATCAGAAACAGGGCTCTTAAAGTCCCACCAGGGTGTGGTTTAGGGTCCATCCATCTTCTGAGCCGTGTCACATGACACTCGCTGCCGATGTCAGGGTCTGTGACAAAAGGTGATTGCCGCGATATGATTGGCCGAGGACCCGTGGAAAATCCAAGATTAACTAAGAATTGTAAAATAAATTCTGTATGACGAGAAAAGGAATGAAAAGGTAAAGGGAGGATTGTTTTGTTTCGACTTGCTCTCTGTCCGTGTGGCTGTTTTTCCGCCCCAATGTACAATTACATGAAGCTGTGTAAGTAAATGTGTTAATAAGTCACGTCAAATTCCTGAATGGACTGAATTAATTTGTAACTACTAATTAACCCAGCCCAGAATGTAGCATCACAACATGATGCTACATTCTGGGCTGGGTTAACATAAAAATAAGTGTGTGGTAAGAATGGGCAGACAAAGGCTATTGAACGAAGCAACCATTAAAGGTAATTAATAGTATTAGAGATCATTATTATCCTCATTACTATATTAATCATAACAAAGAAAACAATAATCTAACCTTCGCTATGAAAAAAATACATACACAAATCCTTTATCTGTTTAGCTTCATGTACACGCGCTAACAGTTGCTGGTGGAACTTGCAATTAAAGTGTCACTGATAACGAGAACAACACAGGGCTTTTTAATGGAAATAAATGAAAACCGTTCCCTGTATCATGACCTCTTTTTTCAGGGAGAGCTCCGTATCTCTCGCTAGACAGCTCGCTATCGCGCGACATCGCCGTGTCAACGAGGGTCGCCGTGCCACAGCAGCACGAGATGGCTATCGCCGAGGAAAAACAAAAAAGGGGGATGTAAGTAAATATGGATTCTAATTAGTATGACAAGGCAGAAAACACAGATAACGCCACAGCAGCCAGAGGGAAAGTGTTCACTCCCTGGTACACTCACTCACAGACACACTCGTGGAACATGTACACACACGAAAACACACACACACACACACGCAAGCACGCACACACACACACACACACACACACACACACACACACACACACACACACACACACACACACACACACACACACACACACACACACACACAAGTATGAAAGCACACGCATATAAACACACACAAACACACACGAAAAAGCACACCCAGGGAACAAATCACATGTTTTAATCAGCTCTCAACGGCTGGTAATGAGGACCCTATAAGCCTCGGTTCTCTTCTGCCACTGGGCCCCTCTCTAGTGCCATCAAAGAGCCGACTCCCCCCCCACCACACATCAGGGTAGCGGGGAGCAGCGAGAGAGCCTCATTCTGATCCCATGTGAGCAAGAGACACAAAATGGAGGCCCATTCCAAATAGAAACACGGTGTCTATTCCACGGTCACAACAAGTGCTTTTTAAGTGGACGCGACATTGTCTATGTACTCGGGAGGTTAAGGATAGGCGTTTTCCCATTTGTCACCGGCGTGATTTACAACAGGGAAATACTGGAGAATTTCTTCCGAGGCGTTGGTTACCTCACATCACATGTCCATGCAAGATATGTCACAGGGCTCATAAATCTGGCTGTATGCATGTAATGACTACATGCTTCGCATTGCCAAACTCTCTCACCCGCGGAGAGATTCAGCATCGGGTTCAACCCTCACCTTTTGAGTGTGTGCATTAAAAGGTGCAAAAAGGTGTGAGCATGAGTGCACCTGGCCATGACACAGTTGAAGTTCAGGACATGGCATTGACATGAATCAGTCAGGCCGGTTACAAGCTGACTTGTTCCTGCACAGCTGCTGCAGCAGGTATGTCAGACTTCTTGCTCAACAAGGCCAGGTGGGTGGGTGAGAGCGAGAGAAAGAGTGTAGCAGTGTGTGTGTGTGTGTGCGTGTGTGTGTACGTGTGTGTGTGTGTGCGTGTGGGTTTGCTTATCATTTCATGTGTCACCTTTCCTCAACCTCCATTCTACTTTGTAATGTAGTACTTACACTCATTAACTGCTTTGTTTGGACTTGATGCAGCAACTGCGATGAACTCTTATTCCTCGCAAGATACATTTTGAAATGAAATTGCATAAACATGAAGCTATTGAACAGGAAGAATCTGTTCTCAATTTTCATCCATAACTTATGTAACTCGTCAACTATATCATTTTCAGCTTTAGCTCTAGATATACTCCAGTACATAGCATTAGAATCCTGTCAACCAAATATAGACCACACTTAAAAACAAATTTTACAAGGGATTTAACATCTATGTTAAACTAGGAGTCAAATATCAGAGGAGAATTGCCGATCCATCTCTTGACTACCATTTGGCCATATCTCTCGAGGCGATTACCTCGAGAGATATCAAACCAAACAAGCCGTATCTCCCACAGTAAACCCCGCCCATCCAAGCCGTCAAAATCTGTCCGACGTACAATGAATGGCGTTGTTAGCCGCGGCTCGCGCAGGTGAGATACGCCGCTGCCACAATTATTCTACCACCAGCATGGCAGGAAGCCGGGGCCACCAAATGCTGCTGTCAGCCCAGGGGTTTAATTAGCTTGGCACGGGTGCCACTTCTAATCACCTGCCATTACCGCTGCTGCCTGCATCTGCTTACACGTCTGTCAGTGGGCGGGGGGGCGTGGGAGCGGGGACGGGGGGCTATCAAGGGGGGGGGGGGGTCGGGTCTGTGCGATCTGAGGAAGCAGACACAAAGAGACAAAAAGCGGAGTGGGATGCGTGTTTTGTGTACTGTATTTGTGCTGGTGGTCTCGCTGTACACACACAAGGTTCACTCCATTTTGTGTTGTTGTAGTGATTGTATATGAAATGTTTGGCTTTCTGCTGCGTGCGGCTGAGTTTCAGCAGTTCTTCGTGATATGGTCCTGATCGAGTTGCAGTTCTTTGTTGGCGGTGAAACGTGTTTGCGTCAACTCATCATCTCTGTAAACATTTCTGCCGTTTAACCCAGAGTTAATCATTCCTGCGTGAATTCTGCTCTCGTTGGTATCATTGATTGGGCGCGCAACATCTCATGATATTATGAAATGTTGAGAAATTAAAAAAAAAAAATTGTTTAAATTAAAAAGAGAGTATAGCGGACCGGAGGAAAACCGTTTCAGCATCTTCCACGAGGATCAGAGGGATCCCCCCAGGGGGGAGGGCCTGGAGGGAGGATGGGGAGGGGGGGCGAGAGGCCCTCTAGTCCTCTCTGGCACACGCCTGCACTATAACTGCAGGTCAGGCCCCTGGCTGTGGACTCAGCTACAGGGGCCCTCGTGTGCATGTGCACACTTCCAAGGGTGCGTGTGTCTAGATCTCAGAAGGGCTCATCCAGCGTAGTTTACCCGACAGGATGGTTTTAATAATGGCCCAATGGTATGATTGAAAGTTGACTGCTATAACTGGACTTGCTGCATCCTCATTCATGTTATTATTGTTATTTATTTATTTATCTTTTTATTTATTATTTATTTATTAATATATTTATATTTATATACTATGCCAGTGGTGATGCTCTAAACTTAATTTCGTTGATTAACTCTGTTGAACAAGGACAATAAAGAAATCTAAATCTAATCAAATATACGCATTAGGCCTCCATCAATAGGTGTATTGTTTTTTTGTGCGCAAACAACGGCTCATTTTGAAAAATATGATCGCGGTGTGTTTGTCTGTGTGTGTGTGTCTCCTGTAAGTCACCCTATTCGAGGTCCAATCAAAGCGGCGTGCGCGACCGCGACACCGTGATGTCACCGCGAGGATGACTAGCGTCCTGGGTTCCACTCAGATCCGTCACCAACACAATACCGCCAACAATGGCCTCTCCCTGCTCCATTCTCAGAGTGTCCCGTCCAGCCCTGAACCTAAGCCTCAATATTGTGCGGCTTTAAAAAAACATCTGTTGGGGACTTGTGTGGATATACTAATTACAAATATCTGCAGTAATCCGCCCGCGATAAGACAGTCATTACCCTGCCACACATTTATCACCGTTGGATTGATGACCCATTTCGGAGGCTGCCTTTGTACGGGGGAAGCCAGAACCCAGATAGCCTCTTATCGTTCGCCACTGCCGAAGCCATCCATTTGTCAGTCGTTACAGTTGTAATTAACAGCTAAGGACTTCGGCCCCTAATAGAATCTTTGCAGAAAACTCCGGGCTGAGTGCGGGAGCTGCAGAGACGGAAGGACTGCAGCTACGGCTCGGTTTGGGTTTTATTGTGATTTGTGTTTGTTCTCGAAATGCAAAGCGAGGCCGTGTTGGTGAAGTGTGATTTACATTGTGTCAGGGAAGCGCTACCACAGCAGTACTGTCTTCTACTCTCGCGAGGGGCGTGTTGTTTCCTCACAGTGCGCCCCGACGTGTGGAGTGAGACGGAGGCCTGTGTGTGCACCGGGGGAAAACACTTAGAGCCGCGGCTGGCTCAAAGCCGTCCGACGTCTATGTCTCTCGGCCTCGCAGCCTCTCTCTCTCACACAGAAACACAGGAAAGGAGAATCACACGCAACACATGCAAACACATAGGTCAAACATGAAAGCGGCGCTCCCCTGACCCCGCAGCAGGCAGACAGACAAACAGACGGATAGACACACTCTGGGCTGTCTGTCTGTTTGATGCTCGCACCAACAGGAATCAACCGCGGCAAGGAAAAAACACTTCTGACTCTGGGGTCTCTCTCACTCTCTCTCCCCCCCACCGCCCCCCACTCTCCCTCCCTCCCTCTATGTCCCTCTCGCCCCCTGCCTTTTTCTCATTAGTATGCACAAACACATGCACACACACACACACAGCCCCTCCCCACTACCCAGAAGACAGCAGAAGAGGCGGCGGCGTACAGCAGCAGCTCGCAGTGGGAGAGGACGAAAGGTCCGGCCACCTGGCAGCGGGGCCACCAGGGCCCTCTCTGTGTAGCCGTAATGAACACAGACAGCTCGGGGAGCGCCCCGCAGGCCTGTCCCCCGCCCCCTCGCCCCCCTCCCCCCCTCGCCCTCCCTCGCTTGGGGGCGACCAGGGGGGTGACAGCGTCACCAAAGATGTTCCACATGCTGACAGGCAGGTCTTACCTGGCTAGCCTGCCGTATGCATAACACACAGACACACACACACACACATCACATCACCATCCCTCCACAGAGAATTATGTAGGCAGTGGGAGTGTGTCTGTGTGTGTGTGTGTGTGTGTGTGTGTGTGTGTGTGTGTGTGTGTGTGTGTGTGTGTGTGTGTGTGTGTGTGTGTGTGTGTGTGTGTGTGTGTGAACGTGTTAGTGTGTGTGTTAATTTGCATATATACAAACTGACTGTAGATACACATGCATATGTGAAATGTCAAACACACGCAGGTATTTGCAAGAACACACGTATTACAAGAGCCTTTG
>NC_044061.1:25636871-25654371 GCF_902167405.1 Gadus morhua | reverse complement strand
GAAAGAGACAGATGATATGCACTTATTTGTTTTCTCTACCGCTATCGTCCAAATTGTGTAAACGCGGTGGTGGCGGTGGTATACATATTATTATTTTTTGAGACAATGGGCACAAAAAGAGAGGAGAGAGAAAGAGAGGAGAGAGAGAGAGAGAGAGAGAGAGAGAGAGAGAGAGAGAGAGAGAGAGAGAGAGAGAGAGAGAGAGAGAGATCTAGAGCATGAGGGAGGGAACGGCAGATAGGGCGGGGTAAAACACAGGAGATGAATAAATAAAACAGAGGTGTGGCAGGTAGGCGTTGTCCCACCTGCGGCCAACAGGTGTGTGCCCCCCAGTGCTGGCAGGGCCGGGTTGAGGGGGAGCGTGGGGAGGGAGAGAATACCGGCTACAGCCAACTAACTTTTTGGCTAGCAGCTTGCGCCAAGGAAAACAGACTGGGCCGTGTGTGTACAGAGCCAGGGACAGGGGGCTGCTGTTGTTGAGGCTCGGTGTACAAGCTCAACAGAGAGGGCCATGGCTGGGACGTGTGATTAACCTGCCCCCACGGCGGACACCTTACACACACACACAGGCCGGCTTGAAAAGGTGCCCAACCTGTACAGAGCGACCTGCCTGGCCCTCCTGACGACCGGCCCACATGCCCGGTACGGTGGCTGCACCACATAGCGCCACCAACACCTGTTTATCAGTGCCCAGCCCCTATCTGGGCCTGGTCAGCTCACTCTACTCATTAGTGGTGATCAGTATTATTCAATGACACATTATATATGTATTCATATGCATATATACACACGCTAATTATTATATTACATTATTGAAGTTATTTTATATTTGTGTTTATTTATGTATAGTATATACATATATCAAAGTAACTACAAATGCAATGTTTTATATTTAATAATACAAATGATCACTAATGAGGGTAGTATACATATATATATTTCTTAATTCTTAATCATTAAATTATATTATTGATATTATTGCATAAATTGACAGCCCTAATATATATGTTTAAATATATGTATACAAAAAAAAAATTCATGACAAAGGTTCGTCATCACAACACAACACAGTACTAAACTATAGAGACGTTTGCTCTTAAGTAGAGATTGCAATAAAACATGGAGCTATTTCCCCCCCCTCCCCCCGGCTTGTAGTGCGTCCTCTTGAAGTGCTCCAGGCCATCATGAGCTCATTGAGCGCACTGGACAGGCTCTGCTATGTATCCGCCCTCATTGTGGACGTGACACGTACAATCTTTCAAATTCCCATCTGGGACTGTAGCGGCCCATTGTGTCCGCACTCCCAGTCCACTCCCAGGTCCACTCCCAGTAACACAGCCAAGGAGGGACCACAAAAGGACGGGTCATCGTGTGAGGGGAGAGGAAGAATTGACAGCCGAAAGGAGTCTCTCTCTCTCTCTCTCTCTCTCTCTCTCTCTCTCTCTCTCTCTCTCTCTCTCTCTCTCTCTCTCTCTCCCTCCCTCCCCCTCTCTCTCTCTCTCTCTCTCTCCCTCCCTCCCTCTCTCCCTCTCCCTCCCTCCCTCTCTCCCTCTCCCTCTCTCTGCAGGGGATGCGAGCAGAAGTGGCCAACAGTAGTAATAGTGGGCTTTGACCCCAGCAGGCCAGGGCTCCGCTCTAACTCCGGCCCCCAGTGACCCCGGGGGTCTGATGACAGGCTGGGCCCTTTGTGCCCCAGCCCTACCCAGGTGATAGCAGAGGGGTATGCAGGGAGCGGGACAAAGGCCGGAAACAAAGGCTGAGAGATGGCCGGGGGGGGTCAGAGGTCAGGCCGGACAGCTGAGTGATGACTGCAGCTGGAGCCCCCCCCCCCCGGACCCCCACTGCAGGCCCTCTGCTCCGGCGGCCGTGTCAGCTGATGTCGCCCTTTGTGCGGGGATAAAGACCTGCGCAGCTCTCAACAAGTTGTAAAGTAGCCAGCGACATAACAACAGATGTACTGTGCCACAGACTCACAGTACTGCGGTGACTCCGTGATCTACTGGGCTCAGGAACGATCCCCCCCCCCCCCCTATTCCCCGCTATTCCTCAGGGAGGTAACATCTTTAACCTCTCCATGAGAACCACAACGTATTTGTCTTTCCATAGTGCCCGGTCGCTGGGTGCATCTCTTGATTGTGTTTGCGTGGTTGTGTTTTGTGTTTGTTGTCGTGATGCTGAACATTGCCCTTCCTCGGCAGGATTCGATTTGTTTTTGTTTTGTTTTGTTTATCCGCGCCCCCCAATTAGTCGCGTGTTTTTATATGAGCTTTTAAAAAATAAATTTCACCAGACGCTAACTAGACAATTAATCACGTGGTTTTTTTGCAACTGCGCTTGTTTATTCTCCCGGCGCAGGTCTCCCTGTTATCAGGCATCGGGGTCGTCAGCGCACGTTAGTCATACTTTGTTTGTCTTATTTTTAACGTATTAAAAACGAATAATCACTCAACATAAAAGGTGACAGCCCCCTTAAACAAAGGAGGAATAAAACGAGGATGCCACTTGGCCCCGGCCGTTATTGATTTACACATCCTGAGCTGTCCAAATGCGTCCGTGTCAAAGGTCGCGGGCTGCCTACTGGCCTGCCACCGGCCCACAGTGGGAGCAGGGAGGACTGGGAGGACTGGGAGGACAGGGAGTCAGCGAGGAGGAGGTGTTGGCTTCATTGAGTCATAAACACCACCTCCTCTCATCCTCCACTGCAGACGTGGCAGTGCGGAGGTGAGCTGGGTCTGCAGTCTGTTAATCTTTCACTGGGAGACCCCCCACCCCCCTACACCCCCCCCCCCCTTACCCGATCGCTTTAACACCGGCCCGCCGCAGAACAGAGGGAGGGGAATGAAAGAGGGGCAGTAAAGGAAGAATAGGGGATAAAAGAGGAGGGAGAGAAGCAGTACAGCCAGGCCAGATGGGCACCTTCACAGTCCATTTATCAAACCCGATGTGGCCCTCCCCCTCCCTCCCACTGCTCTCATGTCCTAAACCTCCATGTAATTCTGTAATGATTTTCATTATCATATAATGACCTTACAAAGCCTACAGCAGTTTGCATGGTCAGTACAAAACTCACAGCTGTTCCCTTCAGTATTCGCCCGCCGCCCGTGACAAAGCGCACTCTTTTCTGTCTCTTTTTTTCTTGCATTAGCGGAGCGACGCCGTGACCCCGCCGCTCCTGAGAGGTCAGAGGAAAGTCGCGGCGAGCCCAGTGGTGCCCGTGGTGAGAGCAGGAGATATTTAGATGAAGATATCTCCAGGGCAACCTCTGGAGGATCAGGATTTGGTTGAAAAGTTCCTTTTCGTAAAATTTCCAAAATAACTTTGTTGACTTGTTGTTGAAGTTGTATCCCAATTCATTCCTGATGAGACCTTAATAGTTGTTGTTAATAGTTCAGCCTCTCAATTAATTCCTGATGAAGACCTTAATAGTTCTGGTAAATACTTCAGCAGTCTCCCAACTAAATCCTGATGAAGACCTTAATAGTTCTGGTTCTAACTGGTTACTAACTAGTCAGTTCTCTACCTGTCCGTCTTAATAAATGGATGTTCCCAACTAGCTCGGGAAAGAAACAAAGCAAAGACATCACTAACCCGGGACATCCACAGGTCACTGGTAAAAGAAAAGCTGCACTGGCTTCCCACTGCTGTGTGTGTGTGTCTCACTGGTGGTAGAACACCCCGGAGCGGTACACCAGAGACCCCGGGGCCCGGGAGAGGGCCGACGCGCCTGAACTGCTGTTTATCAAACAAAAGTCCCAGAGAAACTTAATCAATCAGCGCTGCTTGTTTATGTTTATGTACCCCCTAGCCGGAGTCATCAATCATCCTTTTTACCCCCCCCCTCACTATCTTCACGCTAGTATTATGGGCTGTGAGTGGCAACCATGGAAACAAAGGGCACAATAATAATAAAAGTCTTGCCTGTTGCATATTGCGCGAAAACCTAATTAGGAGGTTCAATATAAAGTTTGAAAAAAAAAACGCAAAGGAAAAAAGAGAGAGGGAGTGCAAAATGAATCTGCTAATTAATTTTTGAAATTTCCATTTTGTAGAGTGCTTTTATAGAACCAAATTAATTTTTTCAAGGCGTGCACCCTTAAATCTTAAATGAACCAAACCTTTCCCTCTCCCTTTCTAATATACTTTGAGTTTTCGATTCCCGACGAACACAGGCGTCTACAAAGAGTCAGAAAAGAGGCAGAAAATCAAAAACACAGGGAGATCTACCAGGGCGATGCTCTATCTGCTGCATATATCTGATGAGCATTAGCGTGTCTCACTTAACATTGTGCCCGGCCATGTGCTTTGCTTCGTGTAAACGGTATCTGTTGACAGCCACTTGACAGATGACCTCTGGCTATCTGTGTGTGTGTGTGTGTGTGTGTGTGTGTGTGTGTGTGTGTGTGTGTGTGTGTGTGTGTGTGTGTGTGTGTGTGCGTGTGTGTGTGCGCGCAAGTGTTTATGTGTGCATGTGTGTGTGTGGCAAGGAAAGAAGAGATATGGGGAGCAGTTGGAGTTCAAACGCATTACAGATTGCAGCCCCGTGTGTGGGACCGCTTACCCACCTATCCCCCCCCCCCCCCCCCCCCAGCCTACCCCAGCCACCCCTAGCCCCCCCCAGCACCCCGCACAGCCCTCCGGCCCCCCGCCCCTCCCTCAAATAATCTAATCACTCTTTCGCTGTGGATAGAGTAAACTTATGTCCACCGCGCCGAAAAGGACCGAGCATTTCCTGTCCTGTCCGCACCACACACACACACACACTCTCACACACACAAACACGCACATGCTCGCACGCACTCACAGACGCACACACACAAAACACATGCACATGCACACACACACATACACACACAACCACACAACCACACACACACACACACACACACACACACACACACACACACACACACACATTCAGGATCCCAGGGTGGGCCAGTCAAGAGCTACGATGGGGTAGGGGGACGGGGGGGGAGGGGGGAGGGGGCGGGTTTAGACACGGTCAGCAGTTGCTAACGCTGCATTGTGGGAGGTGGGTCCGCAGTGTGTGTGTGAGTGTGTGTGTGTGTGTGTGTGTGTGTGGGGGGCATAGAGTAAAGGGAGGGGAGGGTGGGTGTGTAGCAGGATGGTCCCGAGCTTTCACCACCTGGGGGGGGGGGGGGGGGGGTTGCTCCCAGGATCTCGTGAGAGATGAGAGGCGGAGGGCGTCAGCGGCCGGCGGCGGCCTGTGTTTCGGGGCAGCACAGCGCCGCGGCCAAGGTTCACCTCCAGGGGACGCTTCAAACACGACCAGACGCGCCGTGGAATGATGGGTGCCGACGCAGCCACCGCCGCAGGAAGTGACCAGCGCTTTTTTTGGGGTGAGGGGCGGGGGAGGGGGGGGGGAACAAATGTAGCTTGTAGGAATATGTTGTTTGTGAGAAATGCCCGCAGGCTATTAGGTAGTTGACGTGACCTGGGTCCTGTCTCTCTCAAAGTGGGGGTGAGAGGAGGAGGAGGAGGAGGAGGAGGAGGAGGAGGAGGAGGAGGAAGGTTGAAGGCACCGCGTTAGGATCATTAAATTGATGGAGGATCGTCTCTTTAACAAAAGGCACTGCAACATTTGTCGACACATGTGTGCAGGAATGTGGGCACACAAACATTTTGTGTGTTTGTGTGTGCATGTACACTTATGCTAGTATGAATGCATATGTGTTTGTGCCCATGTGTGTATTTTTGTAAATAAGCATGTATGCATTTGACCATCTGTGTGGTCATGTGTGTGTGTGTGTGTGTGTGTGTGTGTGTGTGTGTGTGTGTGTGTGTGTGTGTGTGTGTGTGTGTGTGTGTGTGTGTGTGTGTGTGTGTGTGTGTGTGTGTGTGTGTGTGTGCGTGACCGTGCATGTGAGCATGTGTGTACTCGAGACTTCTACTGGGGAGAGAGTGATTGAGAGAAGGCCCAGCTAACAAAACAGTGTCTCGGAGAGTGTGTGCCTTTCTTTATCTGAATGAAAGGCCAGTGTTTCAAAGCCTGATTCAACACCCACTATCTCACAGGAAGGAAGTGACAGGGCTTATCACAAACACACATGTGGCTGTGATAGGTTCCAGGCCCAAACACTGCAAACACTGCGGACACAAACAATGCAAAATTCTGCATATCTGTGGAATTCACATCAGACCTTTTATTTGTCTATTCCAGGTTGAGAGTTTGAATGATCATTTTGCAAGCTTATTCACTGCCATGTGTGTTGGTGGATTACTAATAGTCTCTAAACAAACCATAATAAGACCCTCAACAGTTTCTTACATCCTCTATTGTTCGGAAAATTTAATTTAGATCATTTGAATTATTATCATTGTTCTACCAACCACATGTTATGAGCTCTATGCTTCTCAAAAACATGTGTATTTTCCCACATAATAAATCACATCAAAGTATTGGTTGCTATACTCTTGTTTTTGCCAAACCACTTCGATCAATTCCATTCGCGAGAGAACATCTCATAAACATCTTGAAAGTAAGACGTGACATTCGGTTGATTTATTAACCTTTGGTGTCCCCATTTGTTTACCAAGAGAACACATTCAACAGCTTTTTTATTAAAACAACGGCAGATGTGACCATTCCCAAACGATAATGAAAGGTCTTAAAACAATTGTTTGTTTGTGAGGATTTGTGAAGAACAGATCACAACTTTGATAAAACCCTTGATCCTTCCCCTCAACAATCAGCAAGTTAACCACAGTGCTAGACTCTATTTCTAGTCTCTCTGACATTTTCTTTGTACACACAAAACGAGGACAGACAGTTTTGGAAAGCCAATCGGGTGGCGCTGAGCTGTGATTGGGCGGAATGGTCCTCAGAGTGGAACGGGCAGCTCGATCAACCAATGGGAGCTGAGCCTGTAAAGCCCCTTGCAGGTCTAAAAGTAGTCCTACCTGTCCCTCCACGTCTGCCGATGCTGCTGCCGATTGGTCAGGGCCGCCAGCAGGGTCTCGGCCATCTCCCGCCTGCTCTCCCCGGCTTGTCCTTCGTCCTCCACCGCCGACAGGAAGAGCATGGTCTGGAAAAGGAAGTCAACAGGCTTTCATCACACGCAGAAAGTGTTAACTTAAGATCAGTAAATAAACACCCATGTCGTCCGAGCTATGTTTTTCATACTGCAGGGTGACCTCCCTACAACCTGCGTGCAGAAGTGGGACGAAGCGATCGTCACTGGTTGAACCTCCAGCGCTGGTGACCAAGTGCTGTTTTTAACATTGCATGGACGTTTGTGCATGTCATATTTAGTTTTCTGTTTCCTGTCAAGTTCTTTCATCAACCCTGTATAGTCAACCAGTTAAGAATCCAATGTACAGCAGCTGTGTTTGTGGACATGGAGGGGCAGAGCATGAAAGCCTATCGGAGTGTTTTTAACATCGCATGGACATTTGCACATGTTATATTTGGTTGTCTGTTTCCTGTCAAGAACCTCAGTCAACCAGTTAAGAATCACATGTAGCTGTGTTAGTGGATATTGAGGGGGGGGGGGGGGGGGTGCTGTAAAAGGACTACCTCTAGCAGAGATGCACCCTCCTGGGTTGGCTCCGGTTTTAGCAACAGATCCCCAGTGACTCCAGGCGCTCACTTTTCTAACATCCCTGAGAAGGGTAACACTGGGTAAGTCTCGTCTGGAAGTCAGTTTCACATCAGAGGACGGGCAAATTACATCCAATATTAGGGTGTGAGTCAATTAATCACGTCCTGAATGGCACAATGTAATGTGCGAGTATCCCCCCTGTTGAACATGAATTACAGGCGGGCTTAGAGGGTGACGCGGCGCTTCACTGCTAATCTAAGACATCCACCGCAAGCCCTGCCCGTCGAGTCCTCTGCAGCCTCTAAGCTGGTTGAGAACAAGTCAAATGAAAAGGGATCTGGCAGCCCAAATTAAATGCAGCGCTGTCAGCCACACTCAAATCCCTCTTTCCCCTCTCACAGTCCCTCTTTTTCACTCCCATCTCTCTCTCCAACTCTCTCTCCAACTCTCTCTCTCTCTCTCTCTCTCGTCCCAGACAGTGCTGGGTTTGCCTGTGAGCCCGGATGGATCGGTAACTCTGAGTGACTGTGATGCCTTGTTAAGAGCAGTCTCTTCCCTTCACATCCACCAGTCAAACGCTTTCATTTCCTCCCATTACGCCACGTCCGCCTCCTCAGTCAGCCAGGCCCCCCTTCCGACAAGAAAAACACACACACACACACAAGTAAATAAAAGGAAATGAAAAAAACACACACAGACACTAACAGAGACCTTGCCACTGCTTCTCCTCCCCACCCTCTTATTTTTTTTTAATCCATCCTGTGGCAATCCACCTGTCCATCTTAATTCTCCTGAAGACAGGTGTGAGTCTCTCTCTCTCTCTCTCTCTCTCTCTCTCTCTCTCTCTCTCTCTCTCTCTCTCTCTCTCTCTCTCTCTCTCTCTCTCTCTCTCTCTCTCTCTCTCTCTCTCTCTCTCTCTCTCTCTCTCTCTCCTTCTCGGGCGGCATTACGCTCACTTCCTCCACCGCGAGGCCCTGACAGGTGTCAAAACACGCGGCGGCGTGTGACTGATTAGCCCGGGCTCGGAGGAGACGCGCGGCGGATGGCGGTGACCGCGAGCGGCGCAGTGGAAGCGGCGGTGAATGGGGGGCGGTTGAGTGTCTGCATGGCGCCGCTGTACATCCCGCTGTGGATCAAACCCCACCCCACCGGAAAAGAGTGGCAGCAGGAGGAACTGGGAGTAAGTGCGTTCGGAGTGCATCAGCGTCATGGCGACGGCCTTGTTGTGGGGTGTCAGTGCATCAGTTCAGAATGGCGGGGGGAGGGGGAGGGGGGAGGGGAGTAATCTGAAGTTGATTTGAAACGTTATGAAAGTTATTTCATGTCTCTTGGTGTGTTTTCCGAGGCTTTAAAGTTGATCCAAGACTTGCAGCACTGAGGGATGTGGGGGGACCAGAGAAAAGTTGCTTGTTTGTGTGTTGTACACAGTGGAAACAGAGCGGCCCGCTATGCAGGAAGTTAACTGTGAGATGAGTTTGGAGCCTTTGTTCCACTTTGTTCGCGCGTGTGCCTGTTCAGCGCGCACGTTTCAGGTTTTGTCATTTGATTTATGTTCGACTGAACAGCATCGGTAATGTGGGAATCCGATTTCATTGTTACATCTTGGAACGACACGTGTTTCGGGATCAAAGCTAAGCGGCTGGGATCCACCGTAGAAGCATCTCCCTCACACAGGACATGAATGGGGCTGGCTTCCACGCATTCGCCGCCATCCTCATATTAGAGCTCCAGTCATCTCTTGCATCCTTCAGCTAGCCCCGCCCTCCCCTGACACACTGAGCTCTGCCCAGCTCTGGTGTCAAACCTTAGCAAACACCACGGTGACAGCGCCCATCACAGAGCCTTTGTTTTCTGGAGGAGTGTCGCTGACTTAATGTTTATACGTGTTCTCCTACGTGTGTTTGTGTGTGTGCGTATGTGTGTGTGTGTGTGTGTGGGCGCACCTTTGGTGTGTGTGTGTGTGTGTGTGTGTGTGTGTGTGTGTGTGTGTGTGTGTGTGTGTGTGTGTGTGTGTGTGTGTGTGTGTGCCTGTGTAAGAAGAATGTGTGTGTTTGTGTTGTCGTGTTTATAGGTGCTGTTGTTGAGTGAGCCCTTTCAAATCCAGCCCCAGGCTGATATCGAGGCCTTTCAGGAACCCCTGCTGCTTGTTTACCTGCCCAGCGAGCTTCGGCCACCCTCACCACCCCCCGGCCCTTTATCTCTGGGCCCGTGTTAACCCCCCCACCCCCTCTCTGCCTCTATTTACCCCTGGATGACAGTAGCTGTCCTCGGCCCTCTGACTGGATGCTGTGCAGGGATGCTCCCCCCTCCCACCCCAGACTCAAGGCCCCCATCCAGGGGTGACAAAGAGGACAACCGTGGGGCCCACCTACCTCCACCCCACCCCGGCTATCACCTAGTCCACAAACGACTTTGCGTCGCGGCTGTTTATTTTTGCGGACAATAGGTCTAAACACGTCCTGCCTCTGTCGGCGGTGGGTCCGAGGGTAAACAGATACGGCGGCCCCGGCGGAGAGGGCCCGCGGTGGTGCGCTGACCGCTGGAGGCCAGCTGGAGTGATGATGGAGGCTGGTTCACAGGCTGGCCACAGGGCAGCCTGGGGCGACTCACCCACACCTCCAGCCCAGAGTGTGTCTCTAATAACAAGCATTTGTCAATATCATCAGGAAGCATGTGCAACTCATTGGACACGGAGTCGGCTAATGGGAGTGCCGTGTATGTTCGCACGTCGAGGCGCTATGGTGTGTCTGTCTACTGAATAATTGGGTCAGGGCGTATTGACGGAGCCAGGCGAGAGAAGAGGAGGAGAAGAAAGGCTACAAGCGGAGCGGAAAAAAAAGGTTGACACTCAATAAAAGCCGGCCTTGCTGGCTGCTAATGTGTCTGAGGCGCTATTAACACCCTATGAAACACGTCCACCGAGGTGAGACCTCGCAGGACCTTCGGGTGCCCCAAGGTCGATGGAGGCCTGGACTTAACATTTTAAGAGGAAGCATCGAGTACATCCTGGAATCAACGTGCTAGGTTTACCATTGTGGCATGTTTCTGTTGGTGTGATAGTCTTTTGGTATTGGTTGTGTTCCACAATGGTTGGCTAGAAGTAGCATCCCAAGTCGTGGGGCCACTATTTAATGAACATCTTGCTAACAATTTATTATTTTCTAACTGCTGTGTTTGACCAACATGGGCCCCGCACACATTGTGAAGTTCTGTTGATTCTTTACCAACCATCTAGTATGTACATATGGGGCCAGAGAGGGAGTCAAGGTCTACACTTACCTCCTGTCTGAACCGCTGGGTAAAAAGGCTCTGATCTCAAGACAACTCAAAGTTTATTTTCTTTAGTCAAGCTTCAATTTAGCTGACATTCTCACCTGGAACAAAGTGCCCTGATTGAGTAGCAAGTCGTTAAACCATGTATGAAAATAAAGTATAGGCAAGTCAAGTCAGAAATGAGTAAAGACTAAGACAAAATTAGACAGAGTTGTGGTCTATGAAAAATTACAATTGCATCCTAGGCTATAATTATTGGCATTAACATTAAACACATATGATATTTGATAGATAGAAATCACATTTAGATATTTTTGATACAATTATAAAATCAAACTTTCTGATGCTATGAGCTTTGCTAGAGAAAAAAAAAAAACATGACGAATTTGTTTTTGACGGATGGATCTTACACAGCAACATGTTTTAAGAATGGCTCCTCTTCGAAGAACAAGGTGTGTTTGTGTGCGTGCGTGTGTTTGCATGCGAGTGTGTATGCGTGCGTGTGTGTGCGCGCACGCACGTGCGTGCATGCGTCCGTATGTGTGTGTGTATTCACGTGAACCTCTGTGCGTGTGTGTGTGTGTGTGTGTGTGTGTGCTTGTATGTGTGCGCATTCATGTGCACGTCTGTGTGTGTATGTATGTGTGTCCCGCGATCTCCATGGCAACTGAAAGCATTGCCTTTCTGCCAGAGTGACCCCGGAAAGGTCACGGGCGCAATCCATTACGCCGACACTGCAGAGAAGAGGGCTTGTCTCCTCACAGCAGATTTTATGGAGTGTAAAACATTGGACAAAATGTCCCCCGACATCAGACAACCATGTTTGAAGTGACAAAGGATGGACTGGGTGAGGGAGGGCGGGGGTAAATAAAATGGACGCTCCCAGGAATAGAGGGCCATTGGCCGGCAGACATTGTTTGAAGCCATTGTGGGGCCCTTGAGAGGGCAGGGACACTGTGTAAGGGTCCGACGCACTCTGTCTTCTGGACAGAGGGCCACTGAGACAGGAGGACACAACACAAGGAAAAGAAGCAATCTGGGCGCTACTGGTGAAAGGAGAATAGGGAAAATGTGAGCGTGCACGTAATGTATAGAGCAAGAATCCACACACACACACACACACACACACACACACACACACACACACACACACACACACACACACACACACACACACACACACACACACGCACACACACACACACACACACACGCATGGACGAACACACACACACACATACACATGAACACACGCATACACACACACACATGCACAAACAGAAGTACACACACACAAACACACATACACGCAGGCACACACAAACAAACACGCATACAAACGCACTCACACATATTAAACCAAAAAATGCAGGGACAAAGAAAAAGCATAGCGTCTGTGGTTCGTTTAGGAGTGTGGTTCCAGTCGTGTTTAATGACTAAACCACAGAGCCTATATAACCTGAATGAGCTGTGCAGATGTCTACTGGAGGCCTCCACTGCAGGGGGACGCAAAGGGATGACGGACACACACACACACACACACACACACACACACACACACACACACACACACACACACACACACACACACACACACACACACACACACACAAACGGCTGTCATACATCATCGTCAATCCCACACAAAGTTCTCAGCGGACGGTTGAGCTAATTTGGAACAAAGCAAGACCAAACTGGACACGGCGATGGGAGTGAGGTGAGCATGCCATCTCCCGTGTTAGCAGCCCACGTTCCTTGCTACCCACTTCCCCTTTCTCTCCGCCCTCACAACGTTGAAAGCCGCTGCATCTAGATCCCGGCTAGATAGCAGATTGCGATCGGCCCCTCTCCCGCTGCCAGTAAAAAGCTTTTTGCTGACTGGGGTCCGGGCCAGCTGTCGTAAGGCCCCCTGTGTTACTGCGTTACCCAGGGCCGCTCCGAGGCGCGGGTCTTCAACAAACGCTAAACTAATCTAGGAAAGTCGGGGTTGCCATCCATGATTCTGGCCGTCGCGGACGAGTTTTGTTTAGGTTGAGAAGGGCCGGCGCCCGGGGGAGCGGGAACGCACACACTAACGGATCGACAGCGCGGAGTCGAGTGTTGGCAGAAGAGCGGTGCGGTCGGTGTGGAGTGAGGCACACGAGCCCCTACCGTTTCAGGAGGTCTTAGCCGCTGCTGTGTGCACAAGGGGCCTGAATCATCACGAGCACATGAGGAGCGCTAAGGAGCAGAGCCCGGTCTGTTAGAGACCAGACCAATGGAGTCTGTGTGGGTAGGGGCTTGCGCAAAGTTAATATGTGGCGTTAATATCGAGAGTTAAAATAGCTGCCGACCACACCAGCGTGTATTCATAAATGGTACACACATATACGACACGCACACACACGCACACACACACACATGCATACACACACACATACACAGAGGCACACGCAGGGTTACTGCAACTGTTAATAATGGAGGGCATGCAAAGTGTAAACTGTAAAGAGATCACACCTTAATTACATACACTTCACTTCATACTTCACCTAGAATCCCCCAACCCAACACTGCACTGTGAATGAGCGTGTATCTGTGTGCGTCCATGTGTGTGTCCACGTGTGTTCCTGTGTGTCTGTGTATACGTGCACGCATGCGTGTGTTTCTATGTGTGTGCGACCTATGTGAGTGTGTGTGTCTATGTCTGCTTGTTTGTGTGTGTGTGTGTGTGTGTGTGTGTGTGTGTGTGTGTGTGTGTGTGTGTGTGTGTGTGTGTGTGTGTGTGTGTGTGTGTGTGTGTGTGTGTGTGTGTGTGTGTGTCTGTGTCTGTGTCTGTGTGTGTATGAGGGCATACATGAGACTCTTCACCGTGTAGTGAGGAAGTTGGCCCTAGAGCTCGCTCCGACAAATGAAAGACCCGTTTATTCAACGTGACCCTCTCATTAAATACAAATAGGAATTAATGAGATGCGGACCACTCCCTGCCCCCCCCCCCCCCCCCCTTGATGGAGCTCCGCCCCCTGGTCCCTGCTGAAGACAGTCCCCCCCCCATTACCACCCACCACACCGACCCACCTGAGCCCACCTGCTGGGGGCTAGAGGGGGTGTGAGTTTGAGGGTACGGTGCAGGTGGAACAGCATTGCAACAGGAGGTGTTCTGGGGTAACAGTCTCCACGCAGACTGGGGGGTCGTGGAGGTTTGTACTGATCCTTCTAGAATTCTGTTTATTCTACTCTATATATGTAGGAAGATATTTTAAGATGGGAATATATTGTACTGTAATATGTTAGCATACATAATAATAATATTAGTAAAACATAAAAATAATAATGATTTGTAACTTATTCTAAAATTCCAAAAACAAAATATCACTGAGAGCTTCTGGAGCCAAACTTTTGCCGAGGCTGTTGTTGTTGTTTGTGTTGGTATTGACTGGGGAGGGACTTCACAGGGGAAGGCTGTGTGCTTTACCAGCAGAGAAAACACATCAGGTTTGATCTCGGCTGAGTTAACTTGTTTTTTTGTTTTTTTTCCCCCTCCAAACAGACCTCGCTGAGAACGGTGCACAAGACAGAGAAACAAAGCTTCAAACTTCCCAGCGTGCTCCAAGGACTTCATCGTCTCCAGGCTGTGCTGCTACCACCTCTCTGACTACAACATCAGCCCTTTATTATTATTGCTTTTTTCTCCCTCCTTTCTAGCCCCGTACACGTCTTTCTCCCTTTCACTCTCTCTTTCGTTGCCGGTCACACTTAATCTGGCTGATGGATTCAATGCTAGATGGAAAGATGTTGAGAGAAGATACAATTATGCATTGATGCTGAATCTATATAATAAAAAGAAATGTTGGGGGAATGATTGAAATAACACTGAAAATCACAAGGAGCCGTATGCCCTGTGGTCAGTGCTGTCTGTGTGCTCCGAATGTGATTACTCTGAGCAGTGATTAAACCTGGGTTCCTCTGTGATGTCCTCCATAGCCATCTCACTGACAGAAAAGAAGAAGCAGGAAATAAAGAAGAAGACGAAAATAAGGAAGAAGAAGAAGAAAATAAAGATGAGGAAAGAAGGAAATGATGAAGAAGAAGTAAATAAAGATGAAGACGGCGCCGCCGCCGACGACGAAGAAGAAGAAGAAAATGAAGAGAATAAAGGTGGGAAGAGAGGGAGGAGGGGGAGGGGATGGTGTTGGTGGAAAATCAAACCAAATAAACAGGAGGTTGAGTGAAGGAATATGGGAGTAAATAGGTGATGAAGAACACAAATATGGGGATTCTGAGCTAAGCGCATAAGACAGATCAGCCTCTGTAAACTGCTAATTTGTTTTTGTGAGGAGAAGCCAGGCAGCGACGGCCCGACCGGCCAATACGACAGGGCTCGTTCATGTTGCCACTCACAGGATAACTAAGTGAAGTTTGCTGGGCCTCTGTCAATAAGAAAAATAAATGTAATTCTCTTTTTCTCTTTATTGCTCAACAAAGGAAAAAAAAAAAATGAAAAAAAAAGAGAGCCTTGAAAGTATTACGGCCCATCATGAGATTTGTCAACAGTACTTTGAGCCAGCGCACTCATCGGCCTGTCGGACGTTCTGGGAATATTGGAGAGCCTACCATAGATGTAAATAATAAATATTATCCTTATTAACTTGTCAGATTTGAACAGTTTGTCTGCATGTGCATTCATCATATTAGTAAGACTACAAAATGTTCAAATGCAGCATATACAAAAGATGCCAATAAAATGGATTATCTCGTACAAATAAGACACCTGGGCTTACAAAAGATAATAATGAGGCATAGAAACATCCTCATTCGTGCCCTGAGGTAAAATGGGTTGCATTAAAAGCCAACAGGACACAAAGCAATGTTAGCTTATGGATGCTACAGACTTTTATTTCATGGAAGTGGGACCTTTGTGAAGGATGTTTCCTTGTCTGCATGACAAGTCAGACATAACCTCATCACGCCGTCGGCATTTCAAAAGATTGTTCTTCGAGATGATTTTATGAGTCGCCTGGTAGAGGTGCGTGTGTGTACCTCGGAAGAGTTCACTGACTTTGAGAAGGGATTCTTTAGTTGTCGACAGATTGGCGCTCAGACTGCTGTAAAACGTGTTTTTTGTTGTTATGCATAATGACCGACAATCACGAAGGAATGAATGTGAAGACAAGATCAGGCTGCTACACCGTGTCAGACAAACACACCTAACTAGGACCGCATGTTTATTATCCCAACACAAACACATAAATATGATCTATAATGCTTACTTAAAAAACCCAGTCTACAACCAAAAGTGTATGCATACCTGGTTTACCTCTGCACATAAAACATACATAGGTGTGCTTGAATAAGTGTGTGTGTGTGTGTGTGTGTGTGTGTGTGTGTGTGTGTGTGTGTGTGTGTGTGTGTGTGTGTGTGTGTGTGTGTGTGTGTGTGTGTGTCTGACTGTCGGTTTGCATGTGTATCATCTCATGCATACAATTATGTATGTCTAAGTGTACTTTAGTCACGTGAAATCGTGTGTATGAATGTGCGTGCATTCTTGCGCGCGTGCGTGCTTGCGTGTGTATCTATGTACATGTGTGTATAAAGATGCGGTGGTGCGATTGGGACAGGGTACAGGCGTACCTCAGAGGCATCCCATTCTCCGCCTGCAGTATAACGCCTGGTAACAAAGCAGTGGCACAGGGAGGGGGGGGGGAGATTGGGGTATGGCTCCAGGTAACATCAACGCAGTCTTCTAAGCACGCCCGTATCTGCCCATGAAAATTCTCTAAAGGGGTTTAAGCGTTTACCCAGAACACTATCAGGCGCTTGCGCAAAAAATTCAGCTTACCCTGTTGAATGGGGGGACTTCAAAGAGAATCGCAAATACCTCTGCAGCGCGACTTACGCTGCGTCTCTGCCTCCCGCAGTCTTTTCTACTCTGTGTGTGTGTGTATGTATCACACTCTATATCTCGCTAGCCCTAGCCATAGCGAGCTAGGTAGTGCCACTTCCCCTTCACTGCCGGTTTTCATTTTATGTTTCCAAAACACAAGCCGCAGCGTGATGTAAAATGTATTATCGGCTGCATATTTCATTTTTTTAAATGAATAACAACAATAATCTTTTAGTAATGTCTTCTTCTATTTTATTTTGCCAAACCGCTCTGTCTAAATAATGGGGCGAAGCCATCGAGCTAATATTGAGCCGGGGCTAAACAAGGCAGAGCGTTAATGAACGAGCGGATTAGGACAGTGCTCTATGTCACGCGATTAGAACACAAACCGACACACACAACACACAACGCTAGTGTTGTGGATGAACCGCTATGGTGCCTTACACACACACACACACACACACACACAATTGTTTGACACAGACGCTCGCACACACAAACACCTTAAACAAAGACACGTCTGCGCACACACAAACACATTTAGCGCAGACAACGATGCACACAGTATACACAGTCACACACAGGCACACCAACACAAACCCAAGCAGACACACATTAACACACACACCTTGACACACACACAAACACTAATAGTATAACAATGACTTTTTGTCATTGTTATTGTATTGCATTTGAAGACTATTATTTGCAGACATCTTATGTGCAAAATAAAGCATGGGCAGGTTGTGATTTAATAAAGGAGATAATAAATGGCCTCATTCCGAGCAATAAAAATGGCCTTTAAATC
>NC_044061.1:25614371-25634371 GCF_902167405.1 Gadus morhua | reverse complement strand
AGAGACAGAGCGTGAGAGAGAGAGAGAGAGAGAGAGAGAGAGAGAGAGAGAGAGAGAGAGAGAGAGAGAGAGAGAGAGAGAGAGAGAGAGAGAGAGAGAGAGAGAGAGAGAGAGAGAGAGAGAGAGAGAGAGAAAGAAGATATTCAGAAGTCTCATTGTATTGGAATATTCTCATCACTAACACAAAAAAAAGAGTGAGACATTTTGATAGTAAATACTAAAACAATTATATTAAATGTATGTTGGGTTTTTGTTGGGTTTTCTTTACAAGATAGAAAAATATAACTGCTTTGTTATGTATGTCACTCTATTTTAAGATATGTAGATTATTTTTTATTTTGGAAATGGCTGGGAATTTTCGATATTACAGAATATACAATATGTATTATGTATTCAACTACAAAAAACACATTATTAAAGTCAAATTTAAAGCAGAAAATTTCCTGTTTCCATCTTTTGAAATTTGAATGAAGTATAAAGTATAACTAAAACCAGAATAAAATAGGAGAGAAAAGTGAAAAAACAAAGCAAAAAAATAAATAAACAATTGCACTGATAAACATAATTAAGTATCTGCAGAAAAATTAATATCTGCAAAGAAGTCGATAAAATATGTGTTTTCTATCACTAAATTCATCTGTAAATATTGATGTATTGCAAAGGTGGATTACATGATATTATGTATGACATTTTTATTTTTTATTCATACTGTGTCTGTTATTTAAATAGTAATACATATAAGGACCTCTAAAATAATAATGTTTTTTAGTCTTCGATTAATGCATCAAAAATGTAGTTCTTTGATATATTGAATATATATACATATATATATATATATATATAAAAATACCTGTTTGTGTGTGTGTGTGTGTGTGTGTGTGTGTGTGTGTGTGTGTGTGTGTGTGTGTGTGTGTGTGTGTGTGTGTGTGTGTGTGTGTGTGTGTGTGTGTGTGTGTTTGCAGTTGCATGTGAAAGAATGTGCAACGTTATGTTTCTTGAATCAACATGGCTGTTCTGTTCTGAAACACACACACTAACTAAAAAATCTTAGCAGAGGACACGATCTACCACTTGCAGAAAGAGAGAAAGCGAAAGAGAAAGAAAGACAGAGAGAAAAAGAGAGAGAGAGAGAGAGAGAGAGAGAGAGAGAGAGAGAGAGAGAGAGAGAGAGAGAGAGAGAGAGAGAGAGAGAGAGAGAGAGAGAGAGAGAGAGAGAGAACTAAAAAGAGAAAGAGGGGAGGGTTGACTTTAAATGTACCAATGACCCTCTCTAAATACAGGTCCAAATCACACACTTGATCTGGGCCAGAGATGGAGAGAGAGAGAGAGAGAGAGAGAGAGAGAGAGAGAGAGAGAGAGAGAGAGAGAGAGAGAGAGAGAGAGAGAGAGAGAGAGAGAGAGAGAGAGAGAGAGAGAGAGAGAGAGAGAGAGGGCTAGGGAAGAGAGAACGAGATATTCAGGGCGACAGTGGCACTGCTCTTCCCCTGCAGCCCCTGCCTTTATTCCGCCCGGGCATTAGATGTGATTACTGCTCAGCACTCGCCACTGACACAGACAGAGAGCTTGCAGAGGCAGAGAGAGAGAGAGCGAGAGAGAGAGGGTAAGATGGGGAGAGAGAGAGACATGAAGAGCTCAGTTAGTGCAGCTTTCTCATCCTCTGATGTCTTGACTATAGTGGTGCAAGAGTGCCCCCTGCTGTCACTGCTGACTCGCTGGAATGTCCTCATTGGAGAGCGCATGCCTACACCACACATGCCAAGACACTTATGCGGGTAGTACGCACACACACACACACACACACACACACAAAGACGCACGCACGCATGCACACACACACGCAAGCACTATCTATTTATCCAATAAACTGTTTGATGTCAAAGTAGGTCTGGTGAGGACAAAGGCGATGAGGAATATCTTTCTCTCGGTCGGCATCTGTGTGTTTTATCGTGTTCCTTGCACGTATATTATGAGCATTCTGACAGCCCAGAGCGTGGACTAAGGAGACTAGACGTTTGGTTTTTCCTCTCCCATTATGAAGTGATTTTCCCATTAGGCGGGTGTCTAACCAGTAGTCACGCGCCCCGCACTCCACTCTCATAAACCCAGCCTGACTCTGTGATTCTACAAGCAGACGTACCTTCACTGTTTTGCCATGATGACATGTTACACTACACAACGTGTAATTTCATGCCAGCACGGTCCCCCTTTGAGGAACATTGTTGGACAGCAAATCACTCGTGTAATTTATGTTACGCGCACACACGCGGTTGCTCGCCTTACCCATTACCATTACTCTCTAATCATGTACGAGGGCTTAATAATAGCTTTTATTGAAATGTGTACAAAATGGTCCTCATTATTGACTGAAGGCAAAACACCGGGTGGAAACACAATAAAACAGGCATGCGTAACTATTCCTCAAAACAAGCTCATGGGTTTTTCGCGTTTAAGAAACACATGGAATGCATAAACAGTGGCCAGTGTGTTGGTTCGCCTCTGGCTGAGCTACAGCAGCGCGCTACCGCTAACTGTAGCTAAATTGTTGACCGTATTGTTGACCGTCGCTAACTATCGCTAACTGTCATTTACCCTCCCTCACTGTTGCTAACTTTCGCTAGATATCGCTAACTACCTCTAATTATTACCAACTGTCGACTATTAGCGGTAAATATTGCCGCTAACTGTGGCAAACCATAGCAAACTGTTGCTTACCATTGCTAACTATCGCTACTTATTGCTAACCATCTCTAACTTTTGCCAGCTGACGCCTGCTAGTGCTAAGTTAAACAGTTGTTAACTATCGATGATCATTAAAAACTGGGTAAAAAAATGGGACAAATGCAGAGAAAGAATCTCTGCCAAAAAGGGACAATAAAGGATATCTTAAAAAAACCTGTTGCTAAGCATTGCTAACTGTCGCTAACCATTGCTTATGATCGCTAGCTATTGCTAACTATCCCTAACTATGGCTAACTCTTGCTAGCCCATGCTAGCAGCAGCTGAGCTGGAGGTGAGGAGCTGTGGGGGTGTGGGGGGCCGTGTGGGAGGCTGTGTGCGGGGCCATGTGCGGGGCCATGTGTAGGGGTCCTACCATGGTCTCCATCAGCTTCCAGTCCCGCTCCAGCAGTTCCATGGGCCCGCTCCACCAGCTGCAGAATCGGGTGTAGCGCTGGCCCTGGAACCAGTACTGCCGGAGCCACTCGAACTCCACCTGCACACAGAGGAGAGAGGGGAAACACACTGAAAACGTGTGTGTGTGTGTGTGTTCTTGCGTGTGTATGTGTATGTGTTAGCGTTAGCGTTAGCGTTAGTGTTAGTGTTAGTGAGAGTGAGTGAGTGAGTGAGTGAGTGAGTGAGTGAGTGAGTGAGTGAGTGAGTGAGTGAGTGAGTGAGTGAGTGAGTGAGTGAGTGAGTGAGTGAGTGAGTGAGTGAGTGTGTGTGTGTGTGCGCGTGTGTGTTAGTGAGAGAGAGAGCAAGAGAGAGAGAAAGAGAAAGATATTGTGTGTGTGTGTGTCTGTGTGCCCGCGATTCAAATGTCTGTGTGTATGTGTCTTTGATTTAAATGTCAAACGAATAAATAAAACAGAGTCTTCAAACGTGTGAAAGATGTTTCCCGCTGATGCGTGCCTCATGATGCACTCAGCAGCTTGCTCACTCACAAAGCTGAACTAGATCAATCTACTTTTACAGGATTTCTGATGTTCTAGTATTGTGAAAGAATACCACCATCAACACCATCACCATCACCAGAACTATCCAAGACTGGACCTTCTGAAGAAGGTATCGACTGTTTTGTGACCCACAGGGAGGGGAAGAGATTGAATAGTAGTCGCAGCTTTCTAAACTTAGCCTAGAAGTTCACCTTTCAGTAGCACCTTACAGTCAATTAAGACTATTAAAATATAGCTAACAATGCCAAAGCTAGGTGACGGGTATAACAATAAAATCCAGGCACACAGACTGAAAAGCATGTCCAACACATGTGTATTGGAGTGAACATTTACACACAGTCCATTTTAGTCTTTGTATTCATTCATTTTGGCAACGTAGAAGTCGCATTTGTTCAATCACGAATGTCAACATAGTTTTACAAAATGAGATATTCTCATTTGTGTACGTTGTGGGGCTGAACGGTTTGCAATTAAACCAATCCATTTCAAGAGCCTTATCCAAACAAATCTGAACTTCAAATTAGATTAAATTTAGTTCTTATCTGTATGTGGGTGACTTTAATCAAAGAAAAGTTATCTAGAAATAATCATAGAACATGACCTTTTGATGATGTATTGTTAATGATGTATTAAGTCTGGATCAGTAATTGGCATTGCTAATACATTTGGATTGTGTAATTATTTACTTTCTGTTTTTGTTATTTATATTCATTCATGTTTGACATATGCCGTACGTCATACATATGAAGATGAGGTATTTTAGTTTAAATATGCAAATAAATGTACAGCCTACTGTTCCTCCAAAAACACACACACACACACACACACACACACACACACACACACACACACACACACACACACACACACACACACACACACACACACACACACACACACACACACACACACTCCACCATCTCGTCAGTACACCTGAAAACTCCTGCCCCTCCTTCGCTCCCTCTCCCTCTCCTCCTCCTATCCTCCCTCCCTCCATCTGGGGATGACAGTCTCCGCGCCTCCCCTCCGCGGGGACTGGTTTAGTTTGCTCCTCTTTTGAAGTGCTGATTTAATCCTCGCTAGGCTCCGTGCAGCCAGGTGTAGCCTATCTTCTCCGGGATGTGTTTGAGCATTTGTACTTTTTCCCTGTTTGTGTTTTTTTTTGTCCTGTGTTGTGTTGTGTTGTTGTGTTTTCTCGTTGTCAGTACCCGCGCATACGTTGTGCCAAACCCGGCGTGTACGTCAGAGATTGCCCCCAAAATGCCGCACATGTAAATGAAAGCGGGTTGAGAGTTAAGTTGCCCTCCCCCTGAAAGCAGCCTCCGAAGCCTCAACCACCCAAAACAATGCACGCGTCCCCATTTTGTTTTGACAAAGACAACTCTAGAACACAGGGTGTAATTGCGTACAAAGCAGTCGCTTATCAGCGGTGGCTGAAGGAGCCTCCACGCTTGTTCCATTGTTTCCTGGAAGAATACCCCCTTTGTTTTGTATAGTTTTTCTAAACAGGGCATTAGAGGATGTACAGTCCTGAGGAACCCAGCAGAGCAACAGTTTGGGTTGGGTGGATGAGGCTGACACAGCCGCAGCATAATCCAATAGCGTTGGACAATTATTACGGTGTCCTCCGATTACAGGCACTGCAGGATGAATGGAGAACGTCGCACAAATCCAAGAACACAAGTTGTCAATCATGTATATAAAGTTAAGGTTTTACGTAATAACCTTTTGACTATGTCCCGTTTATTTCCATTGCGTGTGTTAAGAGCCACCAACCCATTCATATCATCATCTCCAGCACACGTCATCAATAGAATCAACCGTACTCAAACAAACCAACAAACACACACAGGGCAGCATCCACACCCTGCCTCAGCGAGCGCTGCCTGGCACTGGACTCGCGGTCCGAATCCTCCTGCTACTTTTTGTTGTTTCCAAAAGGCTCTGATCACAGCGGGGGATGTCACACAGGGACCGGGGGCATGTCAAGGCGAATACAGAGGCAGCCGCACAGCCCACTCCCCCCCCCCCCACCCCCCAAAACAACACACCCTTCAAAGAAATGTCAGCCTTTATGGTTGCCTCAACAGTCTCCATATCCACTCTGCTTCGATCAGCCATCCCGGGCACACAACAAAGCCGCCGGGCGCTAATATTGGATGTCCCTTCGCCTCTGTTCGGCCCCCGCTCTCTCACTGTCTCTCTGATTGTCCGGTTGTCCTTTAGCGGAGAGAGAGCTAACCTATGTATGGGCTTTGAGCCGACATGGCCCAGCGCTCCCCGTGGCGTCGGCCGGACCGCGGCCACAAAGCAGGCCGTCTGGGAGCCAGGGAGAGCGGGCCGACGTGGCATTTGGACTCCCCCGCGCCCAGCTGTGCCTTACCAAGAGGGAAACTCTAAATAAATGCCACCTATCCGGGCGTATTGATGGAGGGTGTTTGTGAGGAAGAGAGAGTGGTTGTTAGGGCTAGTTTTTCTCTGAGACGACGGCGGGGGGCAGCGACCCCCCGCGGTGGTGCCTGTCATCTCTCCAGGTGACAGATGCGCTAACTACACATTAGCTCCCCCCCCCCCACCGCCAACCCACTCACCAGGGCTCACCGGGAGTCAAAGCCAAGTAGACCCCTTCTCTCCCATCTAATGAGGCGCGGTTTCCCCACACCTCCACGGCGGTCTCCGAGCAGGCCCAATCAATTTCCCGCTGGGCCCCGGGCAGGGAGCTGATGGGAGTGGGATCGATCGTCCTCTGTTTACCTTTCCGAGCCTCCCTCGGACACCAGCCGGTCCCCACAGCCCCGCAGCCCTCGCTGCTAACAGCCACATGATTCACAATCACCACATCATGCTAGAGTGGCATTACACCGGCTCGGCCACTCTCACACACACACACACACACACACACACACACACACACACACACACACACACACACACACACACACACACACACACACACACACACACACACACACACACACACACACACACACACACACGTCATATCGCTCCCCAGCCTGTTACACTGCAATCGCTATAGGTACCTTAGATATCCCCCATACCATCACACTTTTCAATTCAATTCTGCCATATGTTTGCCGCCGCGGCAACGGCTGTGTTTGAAGTGCAAATATTGGAGATGTGATCCTCGATATGAGTGAGATGCATCTTGCAAATGTGTGTCTTTGAATTATTGAGCGAAATAAAATAAAAAAAGAGATTGTCATGAATCCGAGACGTGAATTCGGGAAATGGGAAAGGAGAAGAAGAGGGGGGGAAAGGATATATCAAACGGCGTAGTGTCAGTGTAAACAAAGGGCGACCATTGCCATCCCTTTTCTATTCATTCTGTTGTGTTTGTTTGTGATACTGAAGGTCTTTCCGGAGGCATTAGACACTTTGGAGGCTCAGGTAATTCTTTGCAAGTCCACGCTGGGAGCAGCCCAGAGCCGAGGGGAGACGACCCGCGGCCGGGAACACAAGGCACCGCAAGGTCACCCTCACCTGAGTTTACTTTCTGCCAGCCCAGGAGGGAACGGTCTCCGCCCTGCCCCTTCAATATTTACCGGCCGTGTGTGTGTGTGTGTGTGTGTGTGTGTGTGTGTGTGTGTGTGTGTGTGTGTGTGTGTGTGTGTGTGTGTGTGTGTGTGTGTGTGTGTGTGTGTGTGTGTGTGTGTGGTGAGGAGTGCCAGCCTTAGATGGCATCCCCTCCGGGCACAGCTGTCACCCGCCCACCTGGGAGGTGACACAGTGGCTTTAAATGAGACAAGACGTGTGCGTCTGGGATTAGCATTTCAAAGCCGGAACAGGAGCACTAGGCTGCTGCTTAAGATCCCATAACCCCCCCCCCCCTCTGCCACCCGAGACCCCCTAACCAACCCGCCACACCACCGCGACCTGTCTTCTGACACAGACGGCTGATGCTAACAAATACAATGTGAAGAAAAAAGAGAAAGTGGGGGGAGGGGGGGGGGGGGGGGGTTTAACAAACAGGTGGGCTCATTGGATTTAATTCCCTGTTCAATTCTCTGTCATTGTGTTGTCGTTTTTTTTTTTTTTTTTATCCAGATCTTTTCCGCCCGACCTCTGCTTACTGGTCTTCAACCCCCACCCAGCATTCCCAGTCTCGCGATCCAACGTCGGCCCCTTCCTGAAGATATTAGACCCTCTGTTCAGCATCGTCAGGCCTGCGTGTTCTCCTCTCCTACTTTCTCCCCTCCTGTCTCCCCTCTCCCCTCCTCTCCTCTCTACCCTCCTCTCTTCACCTTCTCTCTCCTCTCCCCTACCCTACCCTCCTTTCCTCTCCCCTCGTCTTCACTCTCCTCTCCCCTACCCTACCCTCCTCTCCTCTCCTCTCCCCTCCTCTCCCCTCCTCTCCTACCCTCCCTCCTTACCCCGGCTCGACATGTTGCGCAACACAGGGGCAAGCAGCGTTGGCAAAAGCCCTCTGAGCTGTTTAGCTTGTCTTTAAAAGGGGGGAGCACAGAAGGTGCAGGTGGGGTCAGACAGCCAGCGAGTCTCTGGCTTGTTCACTCCTCGGTCGCCCATGTCAAACACGACCCGCGCAATATGTGCCCGCCAAAGTGGCCGAGCGGGCTGCATTCATAAATAACTCTGCCAACAATACATCATTTAAGTGGGTGTTCAGCTCTCATGGGCATCTGCAAACAAATGGCCACATCGATCATCACGTTCGCGGGGGGGGGGCGGCGAGAGCCCCAGAGAGAGGCCCACCTCCTGCTTACCGAGGAACACACACACACACACACACACAAACACCCACACACACACACGTAACCGCCCACACACAAACAACCACCCACCAACAAACACAAACACACCTAGACCAAACCACTAACACTTGATACAAATATCCTTACTTTTATCCACACACAAACACACACACACACACACACACATACACAAACACACCTAGATCAACACACAAACAGTCGATACATACTTCCTTACTTGTACACGCACACAGACACACACACACACACACCTAGATCTACACACTAACACTCGATAAATACATCCTTACTTGTATACGCGCGCACACGCACACACACACACACACACAGCCCCCCCTTTATAAATAGCGTCCTGGTCTCCTGTATGAACGGGACGGGCCCCCCGGGCGCGGGCCAATGACGGGTAATCCTGCGGCGCAGCAGTAGCCCGCTAGCAGGTGTTGCTCCCCAACTAGCGCAGCGCTCCTGCTCAGCCAGACAGCCCCATTGTTTGGTGATGCTGAATAATTAATGCTGCCTACAACCTTTAAACAACCTTACGCCTGGCTCATCTGTCATGGCCGCCCCCACGGGGGTGGGGGTGGGGGGGGGGGGGGGGGCAGGGTGGTGTTAGCCTGAACGGGGTCCGCTCGGGGTCTGGGGTCCGGGGTGGGGTGGGGTACGGTGGGGTGAAGTATTTTAACTATTGGCCTGATACCCCTCCACATACCCCTACACCCGTTTGGTTCCCGGTTTGTAGACCCGTCCATCCCGCGCGGCAGCGTCGTCATGACGGAGCGTGAGGTGGGGGTGTTTGGAGTCAGGGTGGGGGGGGGAGGGGGGGGGGGGGGGGGAAGGAGAGAGGGGCTTTGGTTCCATCCCCCGGACAACATATGGCAGAGGGACAGGCTAACGATCCATCATATCCCGGGACAAATGGGAGCAACCTGGATATGATACAGGCTGCGTTTTCCTGAGCTGAGCAAAAAATAAAAACGATAAACGATGTAGCTGAGGTAATTGTGTTGCCCCAGACCCCCCCTCACACACACACACACACACACACACACAGTCTGCATAGCCCCCTCCGTAGGGTTTTAAACAGTCATCACAATAATCTGTGTGAGGTAAGCCGCTCGGGTGATCATGGAGACGAGATGTAAAGGACGCGTCCCCCCAAGTTCACATGACGGGGCTGGGGGTCACATGACGGGGTAGGGGTCGTCCGCTAAGCGTAGATCAGCCTCAGAGAATTACAGATCCTGGCTGAGGTTACACACACTCCTTGATGATTGGTATACATTTAAACACAGTACGGAGTGGTTTTGGTTTATTTTATTTTGATTGACAAAAGATGAGATACTGTTAACCTACACACAAACACACACACACACCTCATTGTGGAGGTCCTCACAGACACACACAGAAACACACAGACTGACACACGCCCCTCCTTGTGGATGTCCACACACACACACACACACACACACACACACACACACACACACCCACCTCGTTGTGGATGTCCTCGCAGTGCTTGAGCGTGAGGGGCAGCAGGGAACGCAGGCTGTGGGCCCCGCTCTCGGGGTCCACACCAAGGTTTGCCAGGGCCTCCGTGCAGCGAGACTGGATGTACTCCAGGGTCCCCTTGGAACACTGGGGGGGGGAGACGGGGGTCACTTAGTGACAGTCTGAAGCACATGTCATAACACTGTCACGGAATGCCTCTGTCACGTTATGTGAGTCAACCGAAAAGGAAGGGTTATACGTCATGAGGGCCTTTGGATTTGAAATGATCCTTCAGTCGTATTTTGACGGATGGCAAGACATATGGGACACACAGACAGGCAGTCAGACGGACAACATAGGAACAGACTGATCGACAGAACAACAGACAGACAGACAGACAGACAGACAGACAGACAGACAGACAGACAGACAGACAGATAGACAGATGGAATGGCCAACATAGGGACAGACAGACAGACAGACAGACAGACAGACAGACAGACAGACAGACAGACAGACAGACAGACAGACAGACAGACAGACAGACAGAAAGGCCGATATAGGAACAGGCAGACATACAGACAGACTGACAGAAAGGCCGATATATGAACAGGCAGACATACAGACATACAGACAGAACGACAGAATGACAGGCAGAAGGACAGAGAGGTTCTTACCTCTGCCACCCTGTGGGTGGAACTGAAGCGGGCGTTGTCTCCTGCCAGGACACAGTGCTGGTGAGTGGTGTTCAGGTCATCTGGGGGGGAGGGGGGGGGGGGGGGGGGGGGACACAGCACACGTATGTCGGAGAACTGGAGGAGCAGGGCTGGCATCGCACTGGTCCTCGTGTCTGTGCCTGTCTCAATGTCGTACTCCATCGTGTCTCAGCCCTAGTCTTCATAAAGCTTCTAGCGTCGGTTTGACAAGAACATTGCACTTGAGGAAACGATCACGCTGTATGTGGAGTGTTTGTCTCTGAACTAGTACTGTGCAAAACAAAATGAGCACGGGAGACAGGATCATCAGTCATCCAGCAGGAGCAGCTCAGCCCATCGGGAAGAATGGAATAAATCAGAATACAATACTGACTAATTAGAATTGTGTTAGTAATTGAATGGGTCAAGATACATTCATGCTTAGCAGTGTAAAACCTTGTTACAGACAATAAATGGTGTGTGTGTGTGTGTGTGTGTGTGTGTGTGTGTGTGTGTGTGTGTGTGTGTGTGTGTGTGTGTGTGTGTGTGTGTGTGTGTGTGTGTGTGTGTGTGTGTGTGTGTGTCTTTTGTCTGTGTGTGTCTGTCTGTTTGTGTGTGTCTGCATGTGTGTGTCTGCGTCTGTGTGTGTGTGCGTGTGTCTGCACGTGGGTATCCACGAACATGACAAGTCAATCGTCCCAGGCACTGGGGCCCAGACGTCACCGCTCCCACACGCTGCCAGCACTGAAACAAATGCACTAAGCCGTGTTGTACTCCAATTTTAATTACCAAACAACGGCAGATCTGCTTCAGTCTGTCGCGGCGGGAGAGAGCCATACTGACAAAACATTTGTCCAATATCGCGGGGGCTTGGGACTGGAAGCCCCCCGGCTGGTTGCTGTGTGTCCGTCCATGTGTTTCTGTGTGTGTTTAGATGTTTCCACCGGCTCGGCCGCTATTTGCTGCGCGGCGGTAATTAATTTAGCGGCGTAGCAAGCTGTCATTCAAAGCAAAATGTGCATATTTACACCCAGCCCCGAGCAGGGGAGTACACCGGCTAATGCCGCTGATCTGAAAGTCAAACAGCCACATGCGTTAGGAGGGGGGTGTTATTGTTTGGTTGGAGGAACGGGGAGGGTGGGTGGGTGTCGGGGTAAGGAGTGGAGGAGGGGTCTGGGGTGGGGGGGGGGGCGGGGAGACAAACAAAACAACTTCCCGGTGTTTTCTCTCCCTCCTTGATGAGATTGTGAGGGATTAGGTCTCTGGGCAGAATTACTCTGCTTCTTTAAAACTGTTTATATCCAATAACAAATTATCCCCATCAATCTGCTCCCTTCCTGGCGTGTCTGGAGTCTCCGAGGGATCAGGGGGCTGCGCCGGCAAACTCGATAACTGTAATAAATATTTATCTTTCCTTCAACCCCAGCGCCTGCTGCCACTTGTCCTTTTTTTCCAGGAAGCAGGCTTTTAAATATATTGGGTCGACTCCTTCCTGCAGCCCCTGTGTGCATTGGGAGCTGGGATCTGATTATTGAACAGGCCCGGTGTCAAGACTTGCATTGTTCTTTCTTAACCGCCGAGATTCCATTTGGGTGGAAATAACAGTGATTCAATTTGCCTGCTGCGATGGCTCAGACATTAGCAGTTCAAAAGGGCTAGTGTGTGACAAATGGGCCTGAAAAGACATTATGGTGTCTGCGGTCACGCAATAATGTTTGGTGGTGGTTTTTTTTGCTTGCCAACCGCCCGCTGCTGCTTAAAAGGCGGATGTGATGGAAAAAATAATACAGAAAACAACCTTGGTTGCTAAGCCTCCTCTTAATGAGCATATGTATGTGCGTGCTATTTTTGATCCATGTGTCGTTGCATTGATGTGTGTATGGTGTCTATGTGTGTTCACTTAACCAACAAAGGATGTAAGTGTATATAAGAATGCGTGTGTGTGTGTGTGTGTGTGTGTAGATTTGATTACAGGTTGCATGTGCTCCAGGTGTTTCACTCAGAGGTGGGCTGACAGGGCGACAGACATGTGAAAAGTGTATGCGTGTACGTGTGTGAGCGTACGTGCGCGCGCGTGTGTGTGTGTGCTTAGCAGTTGACCTCTCGAGACAGTGCCCACCGACTGCAGTGTAAACCCCAGCTGATGTGCAGCTGTCAAGTCCTATTACACAGACCCCCCTACGGTCAGGGCCGGGCTCACAGTGACTGGTCTACAGCTGCCACGGAGACCGGGACAGTCCCGCAGAGCAGGGAATAATTATTACATCGGTTTAAAGGGCAGCGGGCTGCAAGGGTGAACTAAGTATACTGTCATTCAATATCAATCAATGTATTGTAATGTAAATATAATTGGATATAATATTGACTATAAAATATTGACTATAATATAATTTAGTACAATTATTATAATATAACATTTGTACTAAAATAATACCGATTTCTGTGGAAACTACATTTTAATGAACACACTAAAACATTAAATGTACACAGAAGCCTCTGACGTGATGGCGATAATCTGCCAGAGCCTGTCGTAAATCCTTCAGACCTAAAACGAACTCAATTCACTGTGTGTTCGTTCGCACAGAGATTAATATATCAGTCGTGGCTTCAGCGTTCTGGCTGTAGCTCCAGATCGGTGGCCAGGCCTTTGGAAACAGTACAGTCTGTTCCTGGCCCAGATGAAGCAGCATAGGGGAGAGGAGGAAGAGAGCAGTGAGGAGGGAGAGACGCCTGCTGCAGCCATCAGCATTAAGGCGGTGATTTACACCCGTGTGGCCGGCTGTCCACTCCACAGAGACTCTGCTGTGCCGGGTCACAGGACGCAGTAAAATAACATTTGGTTTTCCTAACCCCTCTGAGGCCGACATGGGACTGCTGGGGCCCCCCGTGAGAGAGCTAGACAGGGGGACCGGGATAACGAGAGTGGGAGAGAACGACGGACCAAAAGGCAGGCAGAGAGTCAGACAGTCAGGCAGGCAGGCAGGCAGGCAGACAGACAGACAGACAGACAGACAGACAGACAGACAGACAGACAGACAGACAGACAGACAGACAGACAGACAGACAGACAGAGAGAGAGACAGAGAGAGAGAGACAGAGAGAGAGAGACACAGAGAGACAGAGAGAGAGAGAGAGAGAGAGAGAGTGAAGGGGAGAGAGAGAGAGAGAGAGTGAAGGGGAGAGAGAGAGAGAGAGAGTGAAGGGGAGAGAGAGAGAGAGAGAGAGAGAGAGAGAGAGAGAGAGAGAGAGAGAGAGAGAGAGAGAGAGAGAGAGAGAGAGAGAGAGAGAGAGAGAGAGAGAGAGAGAGAGAGAGAGAGAGAGAGAGAGAGAGAGACGGACAGACAGACAGAGAGACAGAGAAAGAGAGACGGACAGACAGACAGAGAGACAGAGAAAGAGAGAGGGACTGAAGTCCATCATGGGCCATTTGAGAGAACAACCAGCACTGTGAAATATTGACTCATAAAGTGTGCTTTGGTGGTCAGACAACGTGGTCAGAGCAGGGCAGTGAGGGAATCGGATGTATGTGGGTAGAGCTGTGTGTGTGTGTGTGTGTGTGTGTGTGTGTGTGTGTGTGTGTGTGTGTGTGTGTGTGTGTGCAAAAGTATTAATTCAATTGATGTTCCTTTTCCAAAGCCAGACAAAGTGACTTTTTCGCTATGATTTAATAGTGTCCGAGTCTAAACACGTGCATGTGCGCGAGCGTGCGTGCGTGAATGTGTGGTCGTGTGCGTACGTTGTCCCATGCATGAGTGCATGCGTGCTTGCACGAGTGCTTGGGTGCGTGTGTGCGTTCGTGTGTGGGTGTCTGTGCGCGGTTCCATCTTTGAGTGTGTGTGTGTGTGTGCGTGGTTGCGTGCGTGAATGCATGCGTGCGTGGTTGCTTGAGGGCATGTGTGCTTGGATGCGCGTGCCTATGTGCGTGTGTACCTCTCATGTAGTAGCAGTCTCCGGACTGCAGGGGCAGGGCCAGACCGGGGGTGTAGATGTCCCAGGCCACCTTCAGGCCGATCCGCCAGCGCGACACCTCCTTGCTGGCTCCCTCGCCGCCCTCACCTGCTGTCAGTCACACCACGCCCAACATCAAATGATATCCCATCACCTGCCAACACACTGTTCTCCCCCATCGAGTCACACCCCCACAACCCCGCTCCCCCCCCCCCCCCCTCCACCAGCCCTTACCCCATCACATGCTGGGATAACGCCGCACCACATGTTTAAAACATCGTAGGACTAAGCTCCGGCAGCACGAGGAGCCCTAGCAGAATGGGCGCTTTTAACTCCAAGTCAACAACGCCTCACGCCAAAAGTATGGAGTGCAAGATCGAAAGCACCTTGCGCCCAGACAACGGATTTTGACTAATACCACTTTGTACCTCGGATGTAAGAACCACTGAACAGCAGGTTTGTGAGAGGGAAAAAATGTTAAGGCATATCAGATTGGATGTTATTACAGGAGCGTTCCAATACTGGGAAGAATACGAGAGGAAATGGAGAGTTAAAAGCCCTTGATGCTATTTAGGGGAAGTGTGTAGGCGATGGAGGCTGTGTTATTAAGCCAGCATGCGTTTGATGTTTTCTGCTTTACCGAGGTCCATCCCTCTTCCGTCTAACCAGCCTTGCTGTCCCACTCGCCTTCCTCCTTCCACCCGACACAGCTCTCTTAGAGAGGCACACCGGGCTTAGCTGTAGTCCACACCCCTCAGCAAAATCAATACTAAAGTCTTCCCGGGCCTCTCTGCCCCATACCGCTGCCTTTTCCTTTGCTCGGCCTGGATAAATAGTAACTTAATTTCCCAGCCTGTGTGCTCTGAGAGCCGGCTAATGACACCACCACTCCCAGAGGTGGAGGATCATCCTGCTGGCCGGAAAACAGTCAGCCTTGGGGTAGAGAGAGTCCTCCCCGTCCTCCAGAGCTCCTGGGTAACCGAAGATCCACCCGCTGTAACGACTACGGGCTCGGGGTACAGACACTGCAAGGCATGGCCGTGTAGAGGGGAATGTGTGGCGTCTCCGTCTCTAAAAGATGGCATGTGCTGCGCTCAAACACTTCATTTGGGTACGAAGAATAAAATGTCCTCAGGTAAGGATAATAAAAATGACAGATCACTTATAGGAAACAAGTCGATTAGCTCCATGGATCTGGGAGTCCTCAGAGTTCCCAGGCCAAAGGGAAAGCTGCGTTTTAGGTGAGGGGGAAGCAATGCACTGTGGGTAAATCTCCCTGCTGATCCGCTCAGGGCCTTTCATCTCCGAGGGCTGGGGGCGGGGCGGGGGCTAACGGCGGCCTGGAAACACACACAGCTGCAAGGTGCACGGGTCTGTTCGGTCTCTGTGTTTGAAGCCGGGAGAGCCAGAGGTAACCCGGGTCAGAGGTAAACGTCTGAGCAGACTCCGGGAGCAGGTGGCTCTGGTTATGGAGGTACACCGTGGAGAGGTGTCAGGAGTTACAAGGCATTGTCTTGATAGGTTAACGACACCGTAAACCTCGCAGTCAAAGGTAACACAAATACATTGAGTCGAGCTGGCAGAAACGGTCAGGGCCATATGGCTCAGAGCTCTAGGTAGGGGCTTGCGTCATCATTGCCTTTATCTGAGTATCTATTTGCTAAAAAGAAGTATCACTCCATCTGTCACACTTCCATCTATCATTTTCTTTGTGTTGCTAGTTTGCTTGCTACATTCTTTGAGAGAAATAAAATGTCTTCATCAAAACGCAGTATTATTGGGTAGACATGGATTGCTTTGAGATAAGATCTAAGATAGCTCGATCTAAAATAATGAATAAATAAATGCACAATAAATCTCGAAGTCTCTTGGCTAATTCGTCAACAGTTTCAATATTCTGCAAATACAGAAAACGCAATATCAAGAGGATAAGGATATGATTCCACCTGTTCTTGACGTCATGCCACTCAAACCTTTTTCCCAACACAACCACGGAACCAAGCGTGAGCGAGGGGCCAGCAGCTCTTCAAGTAGGCAACATCTCATCAGGGGAGCCCACCACATGGCCCCAGCGCGGTACAAGGCAGCCCCACCCATCAACCTAATGGTTTATAATTCCCTATCAGATAATTGCACATCGATCATTTCTGGAGGGGGGGGGGGGGGGGATAATGAGATGAGACGCGATGAGGCGCGCGATAAGGCTTGTTTGTCGCGATCGCACGGCTAGTTCTGAGCGCGGGAGGGACTCTGCAGCGAGTGTCTGTGATCTCCCATCATGGTGCCTCTGATAAGAACGTCTGCGTGGAGCCGCCGATGACATTTAATAACGCTGCCGATGCTATCACGCCGATGGATCCGATGACTGCTGAGCCGGAGGCCGTGTCTGCAGCTGCCACGCCGCTGTGAGCCCCACAACACACACGCACACACAAGGTTAGCCATAACTGATCCGCCGTTAAAGAAACCCAGATAACCGTGCAGCGTTTCACATCAAGCCGAAATAAAGAGGTTTGATTGCGCTATCGGGACGGAGGGGGTGTGGCGTGCTATCGGTGTCGCGCACTCTAGATTGACGCGATCAAAAAGGTCGACTTGATGGCAGCGGGACATTATACAACAATGCCTGAGTGAAGATAAGTGAATGATTAGAAGGAGGCGAGGCCTCTTAGATCCTCACCCGCGTCGCTATGGCAACTGTAGCTGTAGACGGCGACGGGCGACTGGGCGATCAGGTTCTCGTCGTGGTGCCAGCCGACCGCCATCTTGCCCATGCCGTAGTACGGCTCCTCCTTCAGGTGCCTCATGGCCGCCGGGTCCATGAAGTTCAGGAGCGTGACGTTGAACTGCGGCGGCACCGTGCACCTCCCGGGGGGGGTGGGGGGGGCCGCCTGCTCCTCTTGCTCCTCCTGCTCCTCCTGCTCCTCCTGCTCCTCCTGCTCCTCCTCCTCTTCGTCTTCGATGTGGTAGTCGCACAGGGTGCGCTTGAGGTCCGTCACCGGCTTCTGCTTGGCCCCGCCTCTCTCGGCCTCCGTGCTTTCCCCCGTCTTAAGCGTCCACGTGGGGCACTTCCCCTCGCACTGTTTGGACCCCCCCGCCTTGGAGGGCCCCGGCACGGCCTGAGACGACCCCCCCTCGCCCTCGCTGCTGTGCTTGGACTCCGTTTCCCAGCGTGCCCCTGGGCCGGCCCCGGGGCAGCAGCCCTCGTCACTGTGCCTGGACTCCAGGTCCCACTCGTCGCTGTGCTTGGACTCGCCGGTGCCCCCCCCGTCCTCCTCGCTCTGCCGGGACCCCCTGGAGTCGCCGCCCTCGCTGTGCTTGGAGTCCCCGCTGTGTTTGGACTCGGCGTCCTCCGCCGGCTCCGCCCCCTTCCCCACCACGCCCTCGGCCTTGATGAACAGGTCGAGCCGCTCCTCGGGCTCCCTGCGGGGCACGTCGGTGCAGAAGAAGCTGTTGAGGGCCCACAGGGCCTGGCAGGCGGCCCTCATGTCGGGGTCGCAGCAGCGCGGGGAGCCCGCCTTCGCCTCCTCGCCGCCGCCGCCGCCGCCACCCCCCTCCTCCGTGTGCCAGGGGATGGCGAAGAGCCGCGTGTCCAGGTAGCGGTAGGTGTGGCCCGGCTGCCCCAGCAGGGCGCGGGACACGCTGGTGAAGACGTCCCGGTCGCGGACCCGCACCAGGTCCCGCAGCAGGCAGCCCTTGGTCCTCAGGGTGCTCAGCGCGGCCTGCACCCGGCCGTGGAGCTCCGTGGGCAGGGAGCAGGACGGCCGCAGCACCAGGCCCGAGTAGCTGGAGTCCCACTGGGGGGGGGGGGGGGGGGGGATGGCAGAGCACAATGGGACCACAATGGAAACAAGCCTTCAGGCTTTATTGCGTCATCCCTGACTATTTATGTATTTTAATTAGTGCTGTCAGTTAAACGCGTTATTAACGGAATTAACACAAACCAATTTTAACGGCGTTAATTTTTTTTAGCGCGCGATTAACGCAATTTTTTTTTTTTGGGACATTTCTTTTTTTTTCTTTGGCTCAAAACAAAGAAGCAGTAGCCTGACTGCTATGTTCAAGGCAGTATGTTTGTATGTTCATCGTTTAATTGCAGTATAGGCTTTTTTTTGTATCGTCCTGTTTTGATCAGTATATGCAAATGTTGTTATCAATAAAAAAACATTTGCACAAGGCAAGCCGATGCACTTCTCCATGTTGATAAGAGCATTTAAATGAGAAAAATGTATTGGACAAAGTAATCAAGGGATACTTAGCATAGAAAAAAATCGTGAGTTAACTATGACATTAATGTGATTAATCGCGATTAAAAATTGTAATCGCTTGACAGCACTAATTTTTATATATGACACAGAGTGCTGTTCATATTTTATATCAAAATGGTTGGATAAAATCAATCAATCAATCAGTCAGCAGTCGTTGAGGTCTCCCTGGCGTCTCCCATGAGCTAGGTCTCCCATGAGCTCGTCAGGTCAGCTCTCCACAATACTTTGGAGAGCACTCAAAATGAGATTAGTTTTAAAGTAAGAGGATGAAAATTGAGAATGACTTTGATTCCGCCGCTTAAACGGGACTAAATAAGTTGAATTATAAGAAAGGAGACCTAGGAGCATTAGAAGATAACGATAAAGTTGAGGGTGAAGACGGATATATGTCCCTTGTGTTAGATTACATTTTTAACACCAGGCATAATAATTCCTTGCAAATTAAAGTGACACATTATACATGGTATGCAGAAGACCTTGAACTCCTTGGTACCAGATCCAGGGAGAGGGGACTCACCAGGTGCTGGAAACCCCCATCTGAAGGTCCTAGGTAGGGGATCTTCGTGTCTCCTAGCACATGCAGAAGCTTGCGCCTCTGGGGAACACAAAGGAAGGCCATGTGAGTCGAGCACGCTCCCCAGTACCTTTCTGTCTCTATCAAGTGATTTATCGGCTTAGCTCAGGAGGTAGAGTGGGTTGGTTTGTGACCGGAAGGTTGTTAGTTCAATCCCCGAATCCTCCAAGCAGAGTGTCAAGATGTGCCTGCCTGTGCAAGACACCTATCCTTAAAGGGGACTTATTATACCACCAGGTGTGAGTGTGATTAGCCTTACAAGCCGTTTCGAAAATCTGCCTAATATGACATCACTAGTGGGTGTGTCCACCTAGATCTGTGCTGGATAGATCTATCTACCAGCCTACCCAGTGGACTGAAGTAAACATTGCTCATCTATCCAGCACAGATCTAGGTGGACACACCCACTAGTGATGTCATATTAGGCCGATTTTCGAAACGGCTTGTAAGGCTAATCACACTCACACCTGGTGGTATAATAAGTCCCCTTTAACTGCTCAAGGCGCATGCAGGACTGTGTGTCAATCTGTGTATGAACGCTTGTGAGTTGCTTTGGATAAAAGCATCTGCTAGACACCCTAAATGTCAAGGTAAATGTATAGATA
>NC_044061.1:25574371-25609371 GCF_902167405.1 Gadus morhua | reverse complement strand
TAACAACAGTGACACGTATCAAATCAAATAACTGGACCGGGAATATCAAATAAAAATCGGACTTTTCCGTTTTTTTCCCTGAATGTCTTTATCGATCCCGAGCAGGTGAATTTGATTGCAGGAGAAACGACCTCATCTAGCAACGTCAGCGGCGGTTCGCCCGCCCCCCGTCGTGTAGCCCGGTGCACAGGTAAGGGGTGATGAATGGAGAACGGGCCGCGTCTTATTCGGCTAATTGTTGTTGGAGGCTAAAGGCGGAGCTGTTCATCTCCCCCCGTTGACAGGTTGGCAGGACGCGGGCTCGTTAATATGAGAACGTGTCCATCCATCTACCTGAGTGAGCGGCCCTGGCATCTGAGGGCCCGGAGCCGGGGCAGGAGGTGTGGGGGGGGGGGGGGGGGGACGACCCCCAACGCCCGGTGTGTGACACCAATCTAAGCACATTACCATCGCTGTGGGGGACTGCATCAATTCATTAATTACGTGTACACACACACACACTCAGAGAATGCATGTGCACACACACACAGTCAAACAGTTAGGCGTACTCTTGTGACAAGAATCAGCACAGGACTACAGATGCATAGGAAACGCATAGCAGCTTTCATTGGTTCCCGGTCGCATTAAAATGGTGCTTTACCAATGTGCCGTTTTGACACCAAACGTCTGCAACCATCATCCCCTGGTCATCCGTCCGGACTTTTTCACACTCAAGACATATATAAGCATATTAGGTGCGTTGAGGGGGTGTGTGTGTGTGTGTGTGTGTGTGTGTGTGTGTGTGTGTGTGTGTGTGTGTGTGTGTGTGTGTGTGTGTGTGTGTGTGTGTGTGTGTGTGTGTGTGTGTGTGTGTGTGCATCATCTTATGTGGACATGTGTGAGTTTGGGTGTGTTGCTTGAGTGGCATGAGGAAATAAGCCACAGTAATAAAAAATAAAATATAAGTAGATGCATCAACACACACACGCATGCACACACAGAGACACACACATACACGCACACAAAAACCCTCTCTTAGAATCTGTCTGACACAGGTTCTCGTATCAAGTATTTACAAATCCACCTGGGGTGAGTTCAGTTCAGACAGCTTGGCATATGGCCGACACATTTAAGTGCTTCTCAACGTCTCAGCGGTGTCGACATCTATTTCACACTCATCCACACCTCAAAGGAGAAAAATATGTTTTGTTGACCTTTAGCAAGTGTCAAAGCTTGAGGAGAAATAAAGAGCTGTGGAGAAAACAGGCAGAGGGAGACGCATCAGCGCGAGACGGATTTAAAACCCTGCGTGCCGTGGCAAGTAATCCATTCAAGGGACGAATTAGGAATGTTTAAGGGATAGTGTTAGTCAAATGATGTTAGCTATATATAATGAAATCATCTCCAATGACAAGCACGTTATAGCTACCACAAGAACTGAAAAATAACGATACTAATAATAGTTCCAATCTTGTTTACTTTTACTTTACAGCCACAAGTGGTCTTCTTTAAAAACCGAAAAAGTCTTCCAGATCGGCTTCTTAAAAAACACTCCTCTGGTTTTAGGGTGTCCGCCTCCAGAAGAAAACCACAGTGTTTTCAGCCACTCTGCCTTTAATTGTTGGTTTGCAGCCGGGCCGTAATGTTTCCATTAAGATTAGGTCGATAAAGGAAAGGCTCCTTGGTTTTCACCTTCAGATTACGACATGTTTTCATGAGGTCAGCTCTTCCTCGTGGACGTTTTAACCACAGACACAGTACCGCGGTCGGCTGTTGAGGCGAGGTCTCCATTTTGGGAGGTGGAGTGGGGGGGGGATGGGGTGTTCGGGGAGTGAAGGAGTGAACATGTGGAGGGAGGGGGGGAAAAAAACAGCCGAAGGAAGGACAGTGTTGATTGAACGACTGATTAGCCCGGGTTTATTTCTTGAGCGAAAAGTGCGGTCGCACGGCGAGATTGCAGTCAAGGAGAAGTCAGATCTCTGGAGGTCTCCTCCATCCCTTCATCTCAGCCTCCGTCCCTCCCTTCCGTCCCTCCTGGTCTCCGCAGCCAGGTCACACTTCTCCCCTGCTCCCCAAAATAAATAAATCAATATGGCCACGCAAAGTGCCGCTTAGCCTAGGGGCAGGCAGGCTCGCTCACTGGACGTGCGGGCGGTACCGCAGCAAAGGATTCTGGGAAAAGAGGGGGAGAGGGGGGGTTCGTCCTAAGGGCCCTGTCCCACACAGTGTCAAGGACAGGACCCCGTGCTGTGTCTCACGGTCTCGTGGCTGTCTTTGCTGGGGAGCCGGGGTCTTGGGGGTCTGGTGTTGTGGGGGTGGTGGGGGTGGGGCAGGCGGAGTGTTAAAACACAGAGACACATGCACGGCCACCGCCGCATCTGCTAGGGCGACAGGGGAGCACGAACCCTGGTTGTTTTGTCGCCAAAGAACCGGCCAGTCGGGGGACGTGCGATGATAGACGACAACAACAACATTTAGCAAGGACAGCGCGCCGCGAGGGCTACCAGGAGCCAGACTGCTTTTACACGGAACCGTGGCCCGAACACGAACCTGTTTAGGATGCTACACCTGTACACACGGGTCACCTTGTGTTATTAAAGTGCCCTCTTGTCAGACAACACCAAGGACACGCTTTAGTGTGATATTTAGGAGTATTAATAATCACGATGAACACAAGTGGGCCTAACAGGAAAAATAAACTAAAATGGTAAATGGACTGCATTTATACCACGCTGCACTAACCAGTGGCCACTCAAAACGCTTCACAATATTGTTTAACATTCACCCACTCATGCACACATTCACACACCAACGGCGGTGTCCGACATGAAAGGTGACAGCCAGCTCGTCAGGAGCAGTTAGGGTGAGGTGTCTCGCTCAGAGACACCTCGACACTCGACGCTAGGAGGAGCCGGGGATCGAACCAGCAACCTTCCGATTACCAGCCACCCCGCTTTACCTCCTGAGCCCCACAAAAACCCCCAGTGAAGGGTACACTACAGCGCATTCTCCCACACTGTCAGGCGTTGGGGTGTCTCTCATTAGCATACAGCAGGCGCTTGTCGAAGGCAGCCGTGAGAGTGACGTGGTCGGGAAGCGCCCGGTGCATCGCGGCCCCGCCGTGCTCCGGGTGACTGACGGATCACAGCGGAAGTGGCTCCCGCCTCTAATCCTCCGCCACCACCACTGTTAAGACGACTGCGGCGGCCCCGGCTCCGCGTAACCACGACGACGGCTGATCAAACCCGTCCGGGTGACAGGCCACCTCGTGGAGCTACGCAGATCCCACACCCCCTCCCCCCTTCCCCAATACACCATTCATAAACACACACAAGTGCACACACACACACACACACACACACACACACACACACACACACCGCCAAGCTCCGGGTCCTTTAGGATGTGTGTGTTTTAGATCATCTGCCTGAAGTCGTAGGGCTGGAACCCTTCATGTGGGATAAGGACGGGTTCCAATCCAAAGAGAAGGGGTGGGAAGTCAGGGGTAACGGAGGGGCTACGACGGACAGGATGACAGCTCTGACAATCGTGTGCGTCTGCGTGTGTCCGCGTGTATTAAATATTATATATATATATATATATATATATATATATATATATATATATATGTATATTTGTGTATTTGTGTGTGTGTGTTTTTAGGTGTGTGTGTGTGTGTGTGTGTGTGTGTGTGTGGTAGTGTAGAACAGCATTGCCACCTGAGTATTGTAATCGTATCTGTTTAGTTTATTAAAAAATAAATCGCACACCGTTTCAGAAAGTTCTGTTCCTGACTGAACGTTAGAATTATAACTCGACGTTTACAATTGTTTTGTGTCAGAATTTCCAAAACCTCTTAAATTCCCCCACTGTCCTAGAGATAAGCAGGGAGAACACAATAAACAAGCTAGTGGCCTCAATCCACAATGCTTTGAATCACCCGACTGATTACTCAAGCATATGGTAAAAGAATAATGTTTAACTGTTGTGGTCTCAACATCTAGGACAAGGTCTAATTCAGTCTCATGTAGTCTGTGGCTCAGAGTGTCTGGCATTGTGATTTAACCCCAGATTAATATTAAATTATAGAGAAGGGATATCATTCAAGACTGTTTACAAGACCACCAGTCTGTCTTCCTGGAATCCTGCAGCAGATAGGTTATCTATAATGGCATTAGCCCAATCCTGGAGTACAGCAGAAGGCACTTGTCTTGCTTGAGAAACCACCTTCATTCTCTATTTATTTTTTTCCTTTACTCAGTCCTGAACAAAAGCAAATATTCTACCAGGAATTGAATAGCTTAATCCTCTTTACACTCTTCCCAGTAGCTTGAATGGTAACAGATTAACGCGCTAGAGGTTTACAAACCCAGCCATTTGAAAATGTAATTGCCGGTGGCACCCTGCATGCATGTGCTTAAGTGGAGGGTTAATATTAAAGCCTGAGGAAAACACACACACACACGCACACGTGCACACACACACACACGTACACACCACACACACACACGCACTCACTCAATCACACACATGTACTCACGCACCCATACACACACACACACACTAAAATAGTCTTGGAGTGCACGTGGCCCAGTTTGGTCCGGACCCAATTCCGTCGGAGAGCCGATTCTGTCACGTAGCGAAACCAGAGGAGTTGCCTTCCGCCAGGGCGCCATGGTAACAGTTCACTTCTGCTAATTATTACAGCCAATCAGTGGGGTTAACAGGGCGGAGCCTGGCCAGACCATGTTCTGGGGCGTTTAACAGATGGCAAGAATGGAGGTGAATGCATTACACACGGGCGTCAGCCAATAAAAATAAACCCTGACATGTGAGGTGTACTTAGTACACAGAGAGAGGGGACAGAGAGAGGGGAGAGAGAGAGAGAGAGAGAGAGAGAGAGAGAGAGAGAGAGAGAGAGAGAGAGAGAGAGAGAGAGAGAGAGAGAGAGAGAGAGAGAGAGAGAGAGAGATGCATCAGATAACGTGATGTCCAAGTGCCACCTAGTGACAGGTCTCCGGCTCCTCGGTCCTCCAGGCTCCAGAGGAGTGGAGAGGCCCCAGATCGGAGAGGCTGCCCAGACAGGAGGTCCCGAGAACGGGGAGCAGCACAGCAGCACCGGGCCACGACAGGAGAACAGATATTCAACACGCTAGAGTACATTTTGTAGGAACACTCTCTTTTATATAACTGGGAATAGAAATGTCCGGCTTAAAATGTAACAATGTTGTGAGATCAGAAAGACGCAAAAGACTGCTCAGGTGAACTACAATGAGAACCAAAATACAATAATAAAGAAAAAACTATTTTGCATCATTTATATCATGAAAAAATATTCATATTGTTGTATATTTTCTAAACTTTACAGACCAACGAGAAATCACCTAAATAAACCTAATAACATCTTCAGGATGGAAGAATATCACTGAATAAAGACTGTGAATGTCGTGCCTGTGCTTTTACTGTCTCATTGGTCTCTGCTGGCAACTGTTATGCAAATGTCTGAAAACAAACCAGTTATGGCCACTTAATCAACCTGTTATGTAGGCCAGACAAACATTGATATTAATTACTGCTATCTAATGTAAATAATGACTGCCCCCCCGATGCCTGTGTGTTTACCGGGGATGTGAGGCCGGGCCACGACTCTCGGGCCTTAGAGGGCCGTGTTGAACCATGGGGGGTCCCAAGATCCCCTGGCCCCCCTCCCTGATTAGCCCCGGTATAAATCACCCTGCACCGTGGTCCAGAGGTGTGTGGGGAGTAAGGATGAGGGTAAGGGGGGGGGGGGGGGGGGGGGGAGGGGTGAGAGAGTAGGTAAGAGGTGGAGGAGGTGACGATGGAGGTGAGTTGAAATAATGCTTATGTCACACTGGGTCACGCCTCTATTATGGCCGTTTCCAAAACTATTAATCTTGCTTGTAGTCAGTGGCCTAGAAATAATGACTCTGTCCAACCCATGTAACATAACCAAAAGTCGAGCCTGGTCAAATTGAGACGTGTGTGCGTGTGAGTCTGTGTACGTGTGAGTGTGTGCGTGTGAGCGGGTGACAGAGGGACTGAATGTGTGAAGGGAGAGGAGGTAAGTGACAAGATCTGGTCTTCTGCCACTGGGTGACTCGTGTCCATGGGACTCCGTGGACACAGAGGGGTGCATGGGGACACATTCAAAAACTTCTGCTCTTATTAAACAGAAGTCGTAACCATGGTAATGAAACCATATGAAGGTCAGGTCTGTGTCCTCATCATCATGGAACTGCGTCCAATTCAAAAGGCAAATCGCAAAAGACTTTACTCAGGCTAACTGCAATGAGAACAAAACTACAATGAAAGAAAGAGTCCATTTCGCCTTATTTATATACAACAAAGCAATCATATTGTTGCGTAATTCCTTCACGTTACCGGCCAACGAGACAGACCAAATAACCTCTTCAGGATGGAAAAATAATCACCCACAGCCCAATGCCGCCGCCGCCGCAAACCTGCAGCGCAACACGCGGCGCTGTCAAAACACAAAAGGCAGCCATTGGAGAAGTAAACACACTCATAAATAAACACAGCCACACAAGCACACAGCAGGGTCTCCAGATGAAACCAGGGACCGGTCGGCCTCCATGAATGTCACAGGAAGTGGGTATGGAATGACATAAATGTAGGCAGCCCTCCAGTGGCTGTCACAGCTGGCGTTGCAGGTGCAAATTTAATTAGTCAAGGTGAAGTCTCCCTTGTTGTCAGTGGGTGTGGGAGAGGGTGTGTGTGTGTGTGTGTGTGTGTGTATGTGTGTATGTTAGTGTGTGTGTGTGTGTGTGTGTGTGTGTGTGTGTGTGTGTGTGTGTGTGTGTGTGTGTGTGTGTGTGTGTGTTGGGAGGGGGTTATTCGCCTGTGTGCGACTGTAAACACGCACTATATCCTAATAAGGTGTCATCGGTGCGTTTGATCAGCCCCGCGAAAACTTGTCACGAATCCCCAGCAGGGAGAGGGTCGAGGGACCGGGATGGGGGCCGCCACCGGTGTGTGTGTGTGTGTGTGTGTGTGTGTGTGTGTGTGTGTGTGTGTGTGTGTGTGTGTGTGTGTGTGTGTGTGTGTGTGTGCGGTGGGGGTGAGAACAAAGGAATAGAGCTGTCATGAGAGAAGCAGGACAGTGGATGAGCAGAGATTGCCCATTAGAGCCCTCCGTCTCTCCCATCGCTCTCCTACCACCGGAGCATCTTTCAGACGCATCTATCATTCGCCGGGGCGGCGGCTTTGGTTCCCGGTGAGCCAGCGATTGGTCTGTGATAGGTCCCCGACGCCGCAATCAGCAGGGCTACACAGTCCTTATCACTCAGCATCACAGCGACAAGACCGCCTGCACACTTTTAAAAACCTTCAGGTGCCAGCCACACACACACACACACACACACACACACACCTACACACACATACACTTCCAGGTAAGAGAAGCTGCCCCAAAATAGCATCCTGGTAAGGACACAAATATTTTGGTACAAAAATCCCTTTATGTAATTAGGATTTTAATTAGCTTCTGATGGGGTGGGGGCGGGCATGCACCAGCAGTACCATGTCCAACACTCGTGATCTTTCCTAAATCCCCCCCCCCCCCCCCCCCCCTCACTAAGGCTGAGACTATACGGAGGAAGCAGGATCGCGGTTGAAAGCGGTTTACCTTACACTGTCTTAGGATATTGAATACATTAGCCCCTTCCGCCTCCTGTGAAACACGGCGAGTGACAAGGCCCAAACGTCTCTCCGCGACTACCATGGTAACGCAGATTAGGAAGCCGAACAATGAGCAGACAAGTGAGGATTTTTTTTTTTTCAAAAACCAGAGCCGAACCGATACATAAATTAATTAAAGGGCCCCGAAAAAAGGGAAGGAGGAAAAAACAAGCTGAGAATTCAAGTTGAAACATCTGTCAGCGACTCAGCCACGCGCCGTAATACCAGTGTTAGAACATTTATACCCTTGAAGTTAATGATCCCCTCTTTAATTGACAGTGAAGGAAATACGGTCGGCGGCAACGGGGTCTTCCTGCGGAGACACCGATAACACTCCCTCTCCTCGGTTTAGTAAAAAAAAATAAGAAATAAAGAAAAAAACACTGTTTAAAGAGCCTTGGCACTAATCCGCATTGTCATCCCGGGCGCGGAAGCAGACTTACAAACACCGATAACTCCGCCGAAGCTGTCTGTGTTGTCAAGAGTTACGGGGACAGCCCTCCTCGCCGAAGCCGCTTGCCTCAAATCAGCGGGCCAGATTAGCCCCGATCCCGGCTAGCCGTCAATCAGCCCCGACACCGGCCTGCCATCCCCGTTACACCAGTCCGTACACAGCGGCGGGTGACAATGCCTCCTCTCCTCTGTCGTCTGACAATGGGTCCACGGGCTGATAGTGCCTGGCACATGGGCTTCGGCTGCCGCTGTGGGATTACGCTAACGTTAACGACGTTAACACGCGCCGCGCTCCCCCGGTTCGGCTGACACTCCCGACAACAAGTTTAAGAAGAATTTACTCTTTTTCTTGCGCTTATCTGTTCTTCCTCCCTAGCTTACAGAGTGTGGGTAATAAATGACAGTGGAAGCCCGCTTTCACACAATTGCATGTGGGCGCCTACACACAAACCCAGAACCAACACCAAGCGCACATATTCAGCCCACCTTGACTACTTGTGTGTGTTGTAGTGTATTTGCACGAACACACACTGTTATACAAATACACAAACTGGCACATAATCAAGGAAGGGTAACGGATCCACCGAATTTAATCGCCTTATTAATCCTTAGATGAAACACACGGAAACAAAACGAAAACAACCCAAAACAATGTGGGACGTACAAAAACAACAGGATGCCAGCCTTATTCTCGAATACATAAAACCCCATTAGAGATTTAAGAAAATGGATCTTGGGAAAAACAATCCAGTGCACTTCAGCGTGAGTGGAGCGGTGAACTTGGGCTGCTTCCAGGAACCTGAAAGCTTGACGTGTCTCTGGTGCTCTGTGACTTATTTCACTTCAGGCGGGCCCAGAACAAATGACAGTGTGTGACCTCTGCAAAACAAGGCTGGGTCACAGCATAGGGGCTGATATGCCAGCCCTCAGCCCTCCTGGTGCCACACACATGCACACACACACACACACACATGCACACAAACTCACACTCTCACACACACGCAGTCAAACGCACACACAAACGCACAGTCCACATATACCCATATATGCACACATGTGGCCGTAAATACTACATTTGTCCTTATACACACCGACTCTCTCTCTATCCCTCACACACACACACACACACACACACACACACACACACACACACACACACACACACACACACACACACACACACACACACACACACACACACACACACACACACACACACACACACACACACAGAGGAAAGGCCCTGCCACGACCCGCCCCATCGCGGTTCTCTGGGCTCCATCTGGGCAGAGACAGGGCTCCACTCAGGCCGGGCGGCGGGCTCTGACCTGCTGCCCTCCAGTCAGACTCATCTGAATAAACACAGGCTGGAGGGGCGAGGGGGGAATCTGCCTATATTATGATAGGTGGAGGGGAGACGGGGATCCGGGGGGTGCTGGTGCTGGTGATGGAGCGGGTGGGGCGTAGGGGGCGCTACTCTTTATGCACGTTTGATCATGTGGTTGACAGCATCGGTGGATGGAATTACGGACTGTTGAACAAAAGGTTGTGGTGTGCGCGTGCGTCTATGCGTCTGAGTTTGTGTGTGTCTGTCGGGAAGTCTGAGCGTCTCTCTGCATGTGTGTGTGCATGTATGTGTGTGCGTGTGTGTGTGCGCTGAGGTTTCTGTGCCCTGACAGCATAGGTCTTGTGACAAGCACGCCCCGCACACCCCGCGCCTCTGCGAGGTCCGTCAGTCAGAACTGCGTTGAGAGAGCGGCCCGACGTGCGCGCGCGCGTGTGTGTGCGTGTGCGTGTGTGTGTGTGTGCTGCTATGTGTTGGTGTGTGTTTGTTAAGAAGAAAGGGTGAGAGAGTGAGAAAGCGAGAGAGATAGAGAAAGAGACAGAGAGCAAGAGAAAGCAAGAGAGAGAGCAAACAAGAGTGATTGAGAGCGGGAGAGAGCAAGAGCGAGAAAGGAGAGAGAGAGAGAGAGAGTGAAAGAGAGCGAGAGGAGACTGGTCAGGGGTTAAGTGTAGAGAAGGCAGCGATGAAAGGCAACTGTCACGCACCAGTGCCGGTCGAAGGACTGCCTGTCTCAGGGAGAACATGCAAAGTGTGCCAGGAGCATCTTCACAACATCCTCTCTGCTTCCCGAGCGCACACCGACACCCGTTTGCACATGCACACACACACACACACACACACACACACACACACACACACACACACACACACACACACACACACACACACACACACACACACACACACACACACACACACGCGCGCACTACCTTGAAGAGGCACGGTCTGTCTGACAGCGTGCCAGTCAAGCTGTCGCTGAACCTTTGGCATATGCAAGACAAAGTTAAGGTTGATGAAGAAACACACACACACACACACACACACACACACATATTACACACACACACACACACACACACACACACACACACATATCACACACACACACACACACACACGCGCAATGTCATTGAGAGGAAGGAATTACTGAGGTGTGAGTCTACTACCTGGATGGAAAGGAAGTGAAGTATAGTCATTGCAAAGCATTACGTTTTTTTGTGAAGGTTAGAAGGCAATAATATTTAAATAACGTAACGCAACATCACACATCACCAGGAGCTAATTCCCTCACAGTGGCTACGTACTGCATTACCATCCCCCCCCCAAACACACACACGCGCGCAGTCGCGCGCGCATACACGCACACAAACACGCGCACACACATGCAAACACACGCACACGCACACACACACACACACACACACACACACGTGCACACACACGCACACACACACACACACCATGGATACCCTACTAGGCAAGTTTACTAATCACACAGCCGTTAAACAAGACTCGTTTACAAAACCAAAGACATGTTTTAAGAGCAGGTAATAGCATCCGTGCCAATTTGGCAGTGAGCAGGTGAGGCCTGCTTCCAGCTGGCTAGGCTGTGCTCCGGCTACGGATCCAAAATGGCTCCCGCACACTGAGCGCGCCCTGGGCAATGAGCAGCATGGCAGCTATTTTCACACACTTCCATTACTCGCGTTTATGGAAAAATAACTTATGATGTACAAATTAACAGTTTCCATTTACACCGCCGCACGCAGGTGGCCTCCCGCGGCCCTCGTGAAGACCCCCATTCTCGGGTTTGGATAAGGACCAGATGCCGGGCGGAGCAGAAACAGTAGGAACTTTCTCTTTATTGGACAGGTGAGTCATCACAAAAGGAGAACACATTCACAAATAAACAGCATCACAAAGCTCCCCCTCCTCTCTTCTGTTTTATATGGCACAGGTGGCTTTCCTTGTGAAATAGGTTTAACGGCAGCTAGTTAAAATTAGCAAGCAGGGTATGATGTTTTACGCGGAAACAGCATCTAAAGTTACGTCGTTCTGGATCAACCCTAGGTAGCCCAGTGGTGAACCACCTCATTCTGCATTTTAAAGTCTGTTCGTTCAATCATTTGTCGTTTCCACGTCAAACCCGTGGCAGCCGAGATACTGAGCATTTCAGCTTCCTCTCCCCAGCAGCCATTAGCATTTCAATCATTACCTAAAACACCGGGTGGACGTGGCGATGTGTGCAGAGACTGACAAGACAACATGTCAACACGACCGCACAGCCAACACGTTACACGAATGTACACAACACACATATGTGCCTTCAAAAAGGCTGTCAACCATGGGAAACGCACACACACACACACACAAACACAGACACACAAATACACACACACCTCACGTCTCCACAAAGTTGCAGAGCAAACACAAATGAATAAGAAGGAGTGAGCGTGTGCAGTAGCAGCTGCTAATGAACCCCCTTGGGGCTTTGGCCCCTGTGTCTGAGGTGAGTGGGGGGGGGGGGGTCATCCCCATGTTTATTCAGTACCCCTCCCTGAAGAGGTGCCACCACCTATTGATTGCTCTGATTATTCTATGTCTCTCTTGTGACAGGACACATGCATGACAGATGAAACCCGCGAGGGCCGCGTGTAGTCTCACCGCATATGACGGCATATCCTCATCCGCTCAGGCGGCCGACGGTTTGGTTTGGCGTCGCGGGCCCGTGTTGGTGAATGCACTGACATCAGTAGGAAGTGTCTCAACATTGTTGTGAGGTGCTTAGTAAGGGGCTGTCAGACATAGGGCTGTCAAGGCCGGGTTCAGAGAGGAAGTCTGTGGCTCCTCCACTATGGTGAATAATAATATAGAGTTGGAGCAATGCATCATGGGAGACCTGGAACCGGGCAGATAGCAGAAGAAGTGGCAGAATTAAAGTGTCTGACTCCGTCAACAGGAGTGATGATTACCAAGGGACAAACAATCAGAATGTGTTTTCATGCATCATTATTTTGTCCCCATTAACTCGGGTGTTCCAGGTGAAGGCCGTCATTATTTTAGGCAGACATAAACCGGCAGATAGGATGTAAATCAACATCCACGGCTGTCTGTGAAGCCATCCATCCAGAGCTTTCTAATGAGAAATATACTTATTTCCTCCTGAGAGGAGCCGCTGGGCTTTTACTACAAATTAGGCTTCGTAACCTATTGCAACATCGCCTTCTGTTTCAAATGTTCACCTAGAAGAAGAACGTAAGCCGGTTGGAAGATCGCCCTGGTTTTTGATGGCTCACTACATCACACAGCCAAACGTTTAAGACCGAGTGCCGGTCTGTGGCTGTTTGGGATGGAGGTATTGGGTGAGATCCCGCGTTCGAGCCCTCAGCAGGCCGGTTTAATGCAGAGCCCACTGAGACAAAGCAGGCCAGGGCCGTAAAACTTGATATCCTTGAAGATGCAAAGCAAATGTAGACATGGGGCACCCTAAAACGTTTAATGCTGTTAGATATAAAATAACACGGCTGTTCCAGTGCATAGGCCATTATTCATTCACAACAACACGATGTGATGATCTGGAGGTATTTTGACCAATAGTACAACCCCATGACCGCCAAGCTCTTTGGGGGGGAGGGGGGGGGGGGTTGATGCTGTCGGAGAGCTAAAATGCAATGTTAATGGTAAAATGTATACTACTGTAAGTATACCCCTACATCATAGCCACATAAAGCAGCGCCATAAAGAACACAACATCCTTTTATACGGCTACAACTCAGGCCTGACGTTAAGTCTCGTTTACAGCCTTCGATTAGATGCTTTTAGGGAATGTTAGTTTTTCTGCAGAGCCGCCAACTGGATGCGTCAGGCACCTTGTACTGCCCAGAACACTGTGACGGGTTTGTTTTAAATTATAATGGTTAAACTCACATATATTAAGCACAATTATTCACCGATACGAGCCGCGTCATCCCTCTGGATCACCATAGACTAGCTAGTGTTGGCAGCTACGACTGCAGAAGGTTAAAGAGCAGCATACCTAGCCAAGCTCATCTGTAAACAACGTATATGACCCCGAAAGATCAAATAAGGAACAGTAAACACCTCGGGAGGGAATGCACTCCCGTCCCCCGTCCCCATCTACACACATTATTAACACGCGGAGACAGCACATACTTTATAACGCACGCAGCAAAACAATGCAAACAGTCACGCACCCCCCCCCCCCCCCCCCCCCCCCCCCCTAATGCTAACACAACGGATCAATGAAAGTCCTGGGGCCCGGGGCTCGCACTATATTACACCGGCAAACTTCATATTCACTCATTGATTTTACCTTCAGCATAGTATATCACTGAACTCCGAGGGGAGGGGAAAACAGAGGCCTCGGTTGAGGTCAACCTCAAGCCGATGGATGTTTGCACAATATTGATGGCGCATGCAGAAAGAAATGACTAAATATCCAGATCAATAGCTGGTTTCCCCCGGCGGCGCGACAGGCCGCTCCACATATAAATACATCTTTATGGTCGCAGGAGTGGCCCTAATGAAGTGGGCTCAATGTGTCGCCCTAGAGGTAAACTCTTTGATTAGCCGGGGCCAAAGGTTGGGCCCGGGCGCTCTTAGCGGTCGGACGCCACACTTCCCGGGGCCGCGGGATTGGAACCCGCACACAGGGGGCCAGTAAAAGGGGCCAGGGATACGACAGGGGCCCGGCCCCAAGGCTCTGTGCTTCATGACCCGCCTATTCAGTGGTAATGAGAATGACCCAGGTAAAGTTATTATCCATCATGTTCAAGTAGTGCTCGCCTGCATGATATATAAATATATACAGGCCTGCGTGTAATGTTGTTACATAAGAACCCACAGCGCATTACCTTTGGCACACTAATTCCGCCATCAGTACTGTTAATCTTGTTGTTCTGCTTTAAATAAAAAAATAAAAAGTATGATTCGTATTTTTGTTTAGAAACAGTATATTTCTGAGGCACAGCGACTATCAATAAGGCTTGTTACCCAAGCAACACAACCCGGGGTAGAGTTAAACACAGAGAGATGTCTTAAAACAAGGGGGAGAACCAGCCAGCCAGGAGGAGAACCAGCCAGCCAGGAGCTCTGGCCTCTGCATGACAATCGCCCTACTGCAGCTGATGAAGACGAAGGTGAAGAAAGGAAGCAAGCCGCCTGCTCTTATCCACCGAACAGCGAGATTAATGAGCCAGCCGCCAGACCCCGGCTTACCCTCCCCCCCACCCCTGCCCCGCAACAGACAACAAGGCCATAAAATGGGAGGAACCAGATTGTTGCCTGCTCTTTAATTAAAAGAAACCTTGATGGGTTCATTTGCCTCCCCCCCGCCCGCCCGCCTCCCCTCCTTCTCCCACCGCCCACTCTCTCCCCCACCTCCCTCCCACGTACACCTCTCCTAGTAACACAACAGCACATCAACACCCCCGCCCCCCCCGCCCACCGCCATCGCTCCACCGACGGAGGACTCTCAGAGAGGCCGTCTCGGCCCGACGTTAAATCACCGGCAGATATACGGCTGCCCGGCGGGTCCCTGACGCACCCCCGAGCCGCAGAACCCTGAGCAGGTCAGGCAATGGATCGACACCTCGTGGCGATAAGTAATTCTGTAGCGGATTAGCAGCATGATGGTCTGATCAATAAAGGGTGCTCGGGCAATTAGGAATGCAGTGCGGAAATGGCCCCCTCCGGTGATAAAGTGGCCGCCTGAGTTCCCCTTCATTTGCCGCCTCCATTAGTGTAATGGTATCATTATCAGCCACAGCCGTATTTTTCCAAAGCCTTGGCTTTCTGCACGGCTGGACCGGCGGGGGTCTGATGAGTCCGTGGAAGCCCTCCCACCAGCCCGCCCACCCACCCTAGGCAGAGGGATAGCCCCTCTCCCGCCCGGTCCAACGCGGAGCCCTGGGTGTAAATCCATCTCTGCTGGAGCCCGCTGTGTGATGCCCTGCCGACGGTATCACTACACAGGGTTTCATGTCCACGCCCAACACTATTTCCCCATTATGGGCTCATTAATAGAGCGAGGAGCGTGTAGCGCGGGTTAAGAAGGCTGAAAAAGATGGCTGGCAGAGTGCAGGGCTGCTGAATGGGCGGAATCTGACACCAGCAGCCCCTCCGCCGCCGCCGCCGCCGCCGCCGCCGCACCCCCTCTTGCTAAAACACCCGAGCCGACATGACAGGACATTGGCATTAGTCGCCATAAATCGTTACCTCTACACTAATTCACCGGCTAACATTTAGTTGGGGGGGAGGGGGGAGGAGGAGGTGGGGAAGAATTGATTAACCATGTCTCGATGTGTGGCCACATAATCAGCTTTTACCTTGCTCGTTGTTAATTTAACAGAATCGCCAAGGGAAACACAAACCATTTTAATGAGCGCTCAGGAATGAAATGCCCTAAACAGCTTGCACTGCCTGCCTCGTCTTACAGGGCGGACCAATGAGGCAGATCTGAGCGATGGCCCCGGCTCCATTCAGGACCTTGCAACATCTGGTGACCCTGTGTGATCATTACTTACACTAACACACACAAACACTCACACACTCCTTGTTTAAGACAAGCTGTATGCATGTCGTCACAGGCCCAACAGCTAGCTCACATCCGAGACAGTAAAGAGAGCTGTGAGCAGGGGGGGTACGGGAGGGGGGCGGGGTGGAAGGGCGGTCAATGTCGTTTGAGAAACGCAAAGATGGAGTTACTGGTAAAAACTTGCAAAAAATCATTAAGGTGTGCCTATAAAGGCCCCTGTTGCAATTTGGAGTAATTAAACCTGGCACTAACACTATAAGCCTATTTGTCTTTAATAGCATGTTCCATAAGGTGCACGTTGACATAACTATGAATAGTTTAAAATATCTAAATTATTTCTATGCACCTGCAATGCAATCAAATGTATGTTGATACATTACACGTGTAAACTGAAAATGAACGATACAGATTATAAAATATTAGTTGTGACAGTATTATGGAAATATTTAATAAGGCATAGCCTGCCTGTAAGCAACGCCATGAATTTACACATTGTGTAACAGAACAGCATTGATGACACAAAATCATTGATAAAATATGTCATATTTTTCACATGCCTATATAAAGTAGGCACTCAAACGAGAACCGTTAACAGCCAGCCGTACAGGTACTCTACGGTCGCCATTTATCAATTGAAAGTATGGCGAAGAGATGGCTTCATGTATGTCTGGGCTCCTTACTGTTACAAGGAAAGAGTCTTGAGTGGGACCACAGTGATGAGAGACTGCTGTTATAAGGAGGCCAAACAACGAAGAAGCGGTTCAGAAACGTGAATGTGATGGATAGTATCTAAATGAGCCTGGTTCTAACATCTTTTACATTTGTCAGAGAGTGCATGCAGCCTCATGTTCGTCTTTTGGCCTCAACTGTAGATGTCTCATCCAAGGCTTTTAGTGGACCTGCTTTCTCTCCCCAAAGCCAATAGTTTGCACATGCTTACTTAAAATGACAGTAAAACCACCACATTCGAAATTTCAAGATGTGTAGATTTACAAATGTGCACAACACAAATCCACATCAACAACAACATCCACATCAGCAACAACAGCAGCAGCAACAGCCACATAAAACCATGGCTATTATCCATTAAAGATAACCCCATCCACAACCAAAACAGTCCCTTTCACCACCAATAGCAAAGATTACATGTCTTTCATCATCACTGTGCAGCCATCTTTCCCACCATTTCACCACCATGCCTCCTTCCCCTAGTTTCACCTCATTTTGTTGTGCCTCTTTTCGTACCAAGTGGCCCGGTTTCCGCAGGGCTGCCTAGCAAGCCTGGGGGCCAGCTGGAATGAGTTCTTGCTCAGAGCCGCTCATCTGGTCACCAGGACTACTTTCATAAACAGGAGGGTCCTACATAATTTCAGAGCTGTCTGACATGATCCAAACACATATGTCACAGGAGACAGGGGCCGCGTCAATAGAGGACAGGATGAACCGGAGGAGACACAGGAGGGAGAGAGAGCGAGGGAGAGATGGAGAGATAACCCAGGGCGAACGGGAGCCTTGGGCGCCTAAAGTCTGTCCCTTCTTTCCCCTTCTATTCAAATGTACTCCCAAAAAAACACAACCGGTTGGAGCTGCAGTCACACAACACAGAAAATCCTAATAAGCCTGGGTTGGCACGAAATACATTGCAATAGGTGAGCTTACGCAGCATCTTGATATCACATCGTTATTACCGGGACAAGTCTCGGCCTAACTCAAACAATTGCATCCTAAAACACTAGCGGCTGTGTGATACATTGCAGAGCATTACGCAATTTAGATTGTATCTAACTAGACGGTCAGGGATTTAAGTGTAGCCCACTTTCTGTATCTATTTACTCACAACACTTTGTTGTGAGTAACTTTGTTGTTGCAGCATGGACACACTGTGCACAGCAGAAACTAAACTAAACATGGCAACTCCCCGCTACTGCTGATGACACCCATAAGTCTATACTATATACTATAGTCTACATGTCAAATATATAGTGTCTACATATCACTATTTAACAACTATATAGTGTCTACATATCATTATCAACTATAAACTTTCTTCATATCACTATATCAACTATGTACTGGTTTCATATCACTATATGTCAACTATATACTGTCTTCATATCACTATGTATGTACTATATAGTGTCTACACATCACTATATCAACTGTATACTGTCTACATATCACTATGTATCAAAAAATACTGTATTATCGTCAATAACCCACAACTTTATCTCTAACTTTAAGAATAAAGTTCTAGTTTTAATTAAAGTAGATTTTTACTAAAGATATGGGCTTTCTTACAACAGTGTGATATTCAAATGGCCAAATTGTGTTTTTATGAAACCGTCATTATGTAATATTGATATTGATTGATATTGACATATTTATTTATTTCCTAGAACATGGCGCAGTTCATTTACAAACAGGACACAGAAAACAACCAATCACTCCAACAGTGAGCTTTAACTCCAACATATCTCTCGGATCATAAACGATAACTGATAAGAGTAAAGATGTGTGCGTTGTGAATCAGAAACGTGGAAGAAAACACAATAAAAGGAGACGAGGGGAGGCGCGGCGGGCGGGGATACGGGAGCCGCCCGGGCCACACAGTACGACCCGACCCAACGCATCGGGAACATTAACCACTAAAGAAATGAGAAATGAGCAGAGCCGACGGAGAAAGACGCTATCAGTACCTTTCTCCTCTTCTCTCCCTCACTGTCACCCGATCTCTTCATTTTCCCGGACTCGTGTCGACGGCGCCTCGCCTGCGTTACAGCCTACGGTGGTGTTGTAGTTCAAAATAAGAGTCCTGATGGGTTTTAAATTGACATAAAAAGGCAGGAAAGACGTGAGTTTTTTCAGATAATGATGTGATGCATATGTATAATAACAAATATTGTGTTTAATGTGTATTTTTTCGAAAAACGTTTAAGAAATTACATATAAGGGGATACGTGGGGAATACAACTACCAAGATGCTGTTCGCAAAGGAACCGGAAATTGCCTCAAGTCTAGTCCAGCCCCCACGCTCCAGCAAATCACAGTCCAGACTCGTGTTGCGCGGATGGACAGGAGGTAAACAAAGGTATGAAAGATAAAACGACTTATTTATATTATTATCTTGCACTTCAGTTACTTGAGTGTTTCAGACACATCTTTATACATATAGATGTATAAAGATAATAATAAAAAAATATATATATATCATATGAATACAATTAGAATAAATAATAGTAATCACAATCAAAATCACGATCATAATCACAATAATAGTCACCTACAAAAAATAATCATAGTAAAAATAGCAATAATAATAAAGTAAAAATAATAATAATAGTTTTCAATTCATTTATATTCTTCTTTTATTAGTATTAACATTATTATAATTAATTATATACTTATAGCACTTCAGTAACACTCCGCGATAATAACCATACCATAATACCATAATAACTAATAAGGTGATTTTTCTACGAGTAGTGCTGCAACCAAAACCACAGCAATATATATAGCAGAAGTTAAACATTGCCTTTAAAGCTGAAGTTGAACATGGATGTTCCATATGTGGCCCCCTAACCCCATCTATAAATCAAAGCCAGTGACACTTTCATCTCAGACTATGTGTAAAAATAGCAGTCTTTGAACATGCTCCAATGTAAATCCCGCCAGCCTCCTTTCAACTCCTCCATGGCTTTCAGATCCAGGTGCATTTCTGTCAGTGTGCGATTCAACCAGGGGGAAGCCATTTCAACTTCGACCGGCATTTGGGGAAGTTCAATTTGAGCTACATGTTTAAGTGTACGCCTCACATAACAGTTAAAGTACCCCTCAGCTGTTCCCTTGAGTTTGTCCAACGCTATAAGACCATGTTATGAACCGTGTTGAATCAAGCTTAGTCTGTTTTCCTTATCGGAGCATGTGTGTGGGACATGGGCTCCACCACCGACAGATCAATGTAGGGGATGGAGAAGTGATTGTGGGGGTCTGAGGCACCTGCTTCACATTACCGTTACAGACTTTGATCAGTGTCTTCATTAGTTTTCTTTGTAATCTCTCTTTTCTTTTATGGTAGAGTTGTCCCAGCGAGTTGGGCACTGTGATTTAAGGCACATGTTTCTTTCACCTGTCTTGTAAAAAAGCTATAACACTCCCTGGCCTCGTACGTGGCCGTGTCTCTGGAATCTCTTAGTGATAAAGAAAGCCGCTCTTTTGCACTACATTTCCTTTCCTTCTCCCTGTTCTTTTTTAAGAGGAAAATATGCTTGAAATACACCCTTGGAAGGATATCTGGCACAAACCGGATCCATCTGCATGGTATAACTGAACATAAACATATGGCAGCAATCGCTGTGTGGACTATAAGTTATGATGAAAATAATGTAGATTATGTTAAGTATTTATTTTGAATTGAATGATGCATGCATTCATCTTGTCCTGTCTTTATTATCCATTTAGTTTTATCTAATTGTATTTTCGGCTACATGGTAGTCCGCCCCATGAGCTAGCGTACACAAGAGGTTTGAGAAACCACCCATACATTTCCACATCATGTTGAACTTGCAAGGCCAAGAACTTCATGATAGAAACTCTTAGAGAATAAACTACAGTGTGTTTGTATCAACAAACAAAAATAACTCACAAAGAAGAAACAATATATCATGTGTATCTTCTCAAGTAGTTTAACAGAAATAAAATGAATCATATAATGTTCCAAGGGCCAATTGTATATACAGTAGGCTTATGAGTAACTAGGAATAATTTCATATTTTTGTGTTATATTTTGCATCTTTAAATTGTAATATTGGGCTCTCAGCTTCAATGTGGAACGTTTCTAGGTTCCTTTAAATTAGATATGCATTTCCCATGGTTTCAAAAGGGCCATTCAACCACTAACAAGTAATAGGGACTATAAAATGGTTCAAATCCTTGTGGTTAACCACTGTGGTTGCAATACTGAATATATACTCACATTCAAATAATACATGAATACATGTAGTTGGGGTTTTATTCAGAATATGTCCTCATTTACTACTCAGTATCCATCGGCAGGTCAATCCATCATCATACTTACTTTACATTTGAAGTTATCTTTCACATTTCTCAGCCAAGCCTTAGTGTCCGTTTTTTCCTATGATCGTTTTTTGCTGCCGGACTTGGCTTTGGAGCACTATAAATAATCATCACATTTGAGTCCTTCACCGAGATACGAGCCAATTACGTTCTCTGACAACGCCTGACATTCATCCAACAGCCAATCAGACCCGCCGGCAGCTACCTCTCCTCTTCTGTCTGACCTGTGGAGTTCATAGCTGGGCAAGGTTACCTCTGTACACTTTCATCTATGTTGTAATGCCAGAAGGAAGGAGAAGAAGAAAAGGAAGAAGAAAGACGGTAAAAAAAAGAAAGAAATCATTCTCTTCAGCGGCATATCATATCAGTCTTTTCTTTTGTTTTGGGGCCAATGTGCTGCCGCTCAGACTGAAAGTATGTTTTCTGTTATTATGCATTGCATCAGCGCCGGATGACCCTTTGACAATTCCCCCCTTTTTTCACGATATAATGAGCGTATAAAAAGCAGGGAGAGAAAAAGAGGTGAGGAGAGCAGAGTGCCAAAATGCCATAAAGAGCAGCGCAGAGAAGACGAAAGGACCATTGTGTTGTGTCTATATTAAAACCAGAACCCTGAGTCTGTAATCACACTATCTCCCCCACGTCTGCTGTGGACCACGTGACCCGAACCCTGATGAAATGTTGAAAGACATTCCTTTGTTAATAATGACATGTACCCGGGCTCAGGCTGGCTCACCTACATTTATTACCACCTTATCAATTACCGCAATGCTTTTAATGAGAAGTGTGGAACCACACTACTGGATAAGCCCAGCCGAAGTTAGCCAGGACTAGCATATGATGAATAGGCTTTTTTTTCGCCGGCAATTTTGGCCAGGGTAAGAAAGAGTTATTTTTTTGACTTTTATTTATTCTGAATGAGCATATGGAGCAAGTATGTGACTTCCCCTTGCTCACTAACCTTCAATGCTAAGCCGTAGGAAACTGTTATTTGTCAGTGCTATAAAGCAGATTGCTGCCCAGTGGTTTCAATTAACATCAAAGGGCTCTTCACAGGCAGTAATAGTTATATCAAAACCTGAAATGTATTATTTGGGTTGTGTGCTTCAGTCCTCAGAACGATTATGTCCCCCTTTACAAAAGGGTTTTTTCTTTCTCTTTTGGCTTTTTTTTTCTGCTGACTTTTCAGATTCCATCCCAATCGCTGGCTGCACTACATGTCTTTGAAGCATCCCAAATTACCCCTGTACATTCTCTTTGTAGCACTGAAGACTTTGGCTCACTCTCTGTGGCCTATTAGTTACCTCACGGCTGTATTGGAGACATGCAGAGACAATTTAATGAAGCAGTGGTGACTGTGGTTTTTCCGCCGCCAGGTAAATGAACGGTTACCATCCCCAGGGGAGACTTCCAGGGGTCCTCTGAAATGGCGGCGTCCACTGAGTGAGAGCTTATTCAATATAATTTATATGCATTACATTTAACACAATTTTTCCATCTGCAGGTGAAGATGAATGGAAAGAAATTCCTGGGATTTGAACACAAGCGGTGCAGTATGAGATGCTTTGGCTCAAGCCCACAACTTAAACCTGTTTCCAAAACGTGAGCCTTCTACTGTGCTACTGTCCTATCCCCCCGGCAGCATACAGACCAGGGCTTTTAGATTCAACTGAAATATGGACATCCACTGAATCAGATATAATCGACACAGACTTCAATTTTCTTCTCAACTCAAGGGAGACAAAAAAGAAAACGTCCAAGTCTGACTACAGCCTGTTGTATTTATTATTGTATGAATATTGATGAGGAAAAAAACGTTCCCTTTAGTCCGAACAGTAATAATGTCAACTGCCGTCTTCAATTCCCCCATAAATGACAGAGGGCGAGCGAGAATGAGAGAAGAGAGAGAGAGAGAGCTTAAAGCCGCACAGGCAGATCTGCAGGGACGGGAGATTTTCTTTCTGAATGCTTCGCTGGCCCTCAGCTGGAATGGCGTTAAACCCCTCACAGCTCTGTGGACGAGGCTTAAAGTGCACACAGGGCCCCTGTAAAGTGATTCACAAAGTGCATACAGCATTCAATACATGTTGATTAAGCCTCAATAAATGATCGCGCAGAGCCGCGAGAAAGAGCCCTTTGGTCTGCGAACAGAGCGAGCGTGCGGCCGGCCCTCTAAGATGTGGTACAACCCGCCAGGCCCCGGGATCGCTTCCAGACACAGACGGCGGAAGCCCCTCCTGCCATCGCTCTGATTTGAATACCATGATCGCTGAGTAGTTTTTATAGGAAACCCATTAAAAAAAGGAGGTTTTGACACACACAAAGGCCGCCCTGTTTAAGTCTCACGCACAATGTCCGGCTAAAGACGTGGTAAAACCCTGCATACACACACTCTGACATCCTCTATGTGTCCTTGCCTTCCTGCTCCCATCACGAGGAGGAATCTTTTGGATTGTACTCCATGGAGAAGGAGATGACCCCCTTTTCCGAGAAGGACTCTATCATTCAGCCCCACAGTGCTGATTAATCCCACATTTCCTGCGCGATCGAAATCACTGAAGCAGACTGGACTTAACTTTCAACAAAGACCTCAGTGCAAAATATGCTAATTTGACAAAATACTGTCAGTTCTGGAAGGGGCGGGGGGGCGGGGGGGGATTCAGGGGACCAGCTGAGCTGGACACAAGGGCCCGACGCGACCCTCTGCATCACCTGGTCTTGACAGCGTTTACAAAGTGCCAAGTCGTCTCATTAGCGCTGCTGTTAGGCCTAACTTGGAGCAGTCCTGCACATCAAAGGGATTCTGAGCAAACGATAGCAAACAATGGCATTAATAAGATATGTAAGAGTTCAATAAATATTGGGAGGGATCTCTTTGAAGGGGACTGTTTCAGATTAGAGACTTTTATTAGGGCTTTTTCTGGTCTTTTTTAGTGCATGTTTTCCCCATGAGTCACAGTTCCCAACGTTTGTTGTAGTTTCGGTTAAACAGACGTTTGGACCGAAGGAGTTGATGCACTGAACAGAAGATGTGGAATTGATGTGATCCATATTCTCCATTGTGTAAACATGTGTCGTGGTAGTTCAAAATATTGTTGGTCTGAACCTTTGTTAAAAGGATTGTCCCACAGAACTCCTGTGTGTAACACGATTCAGGATTATTTTATTTTAAGCGTGAAGGATTAGTTTGTGTAATCTTAATAACTAAATGATGTTTCCCTTTCTATTATTTCCCAATTAAATGATGAATATGGAATCGTGAAATTGTAAGAGAAGGCCACCTGAAGAAAAATATTGCATCATTGTGGTTTGTATTTTTTTATCAATTTTATGGCGTTGTAGTCTTGAGTCAGAGTTGAGTCACTTAGTTCATATTAGCCGAAACAAATGTGGTTTATTTTCTTTGTGACAAATTAGGTCAATGAAACACATTTTAGTTGGAATTTGGATTCAAGTCACCAGCTGTGCAAATTTGTTAAATAAATGAGTTGATGACTTTTACATTTGCTGTGCACAGATGATGGAAAGTACACTTATTCAGTGAACCTTTCACACCTCTTTGGCCTCAACTGCTTCTTAAAAAGGCTTGATTGTGTGCAGTTCCATGATATGCTTTGACACTTCTGTCTTGTTTCTTTATTGCAAATGTTATTCCTGTCAGTTTCCCTCATCAGATTTTATGTTGATGTTTTGGTAACCAAAATATCCTGTATGGATTATTGTTTAAACAAAAGCAGAGACCAAGGTTTAAAATGTGAAAAGATGCAGGCCTATTACTTCACTACAAACAGAATGTTGTAGTGAAGTAATTAAATCTTGATTAAACAACTTCAAGCCCTGTGTTGTGGTGAAGTGTTGAGTGAGGATGAGGAGGATGAAGAAAGATAGAGTTTAGGCTTAATTTTCAAAATTGGAAAATCTTTCAAACACAACCTCACACATGTCTGAATGTCTGTTTGGTTTTGGACGAATGCTAGCAAGCAGCTTCTGGTTTCCCGGATCCCATTATAGGATTTCATCCCAAATGGGCCTTGTTTTCATTAGCTGAAAGTACTTTTCTCAATAAATACTGAGGTAGATGGATGAGGCTCTCATGAATAACCCCATTGTATGATATATCAAACCAGTCTCACAACCAAATGTAGTAGGCCTATTGCTGCGTTTGTCCACAGCTACATTTTGGTGTAAGACTGGTTTCCTTACCCCCGAATCATGGTGATTTAGTAGCAGTCGAGTGAAAGGACTTGGGACAGAACTGATTTCACATGACACCCTTGCTCAAACATGACATTATATCAAATTGTGTCTGTGTTTAATTTGGTAACTATGAAATCCCCCCAAACATGTTTTTTTAATTGTGTATTTTGTTTTTGCTTGTATTAAACCAAAATGTATGTTTGTTTGATCCTGCTTTCTTGGCCAGGTCTCCCTTGAAAATAGATTTGCATCTCAATGAGACTACCCGGTTAAACAACCCGGTATCACGCGATTTCGTGCTCATGCGCACAAACGTTATTAATCTATTGAATCGTGTCCCAGATTACGATTGTCCGACTTTTTTAGTGCTACACAGAACGAAACTTAAACCAATGCATTCTGAATGGGAGCGTTCTTCGACAATTGACGTGCTCCACAAAACGAAACGAGAGAGAGAAAGAGAGAAAGGGAGGGACAGAGAGAGAGAGCGAGAGAGAGAGAAGCCTCAGAAGGGGTGAGCGCAGATAGTACAGTGCACCCTCTAGTTATATATCTGTATATATTATTATCTAGTTATATATATGTCAACATTTCTGATTTGTAAGCAGACCTCCTCAAAAACGACGTTAATTGTCGGAGAACGCTCCCATTCAGAATGCATTGGTTTACATTTCGTTCTGTGCAGCACTAAAAAAGTCGGACAATCGTGATCTGGGACACGATGCGCACAGATTAACGTTTGTGCGCATGAGCACGAAATCGCGTGATACCGGGTTGGGTTAAATGAGATTTAATAATGCATAAAAAGGCTGGTTAAACACACATTCAAGCAGCAGGACCACAGGCAAGAATCTCTTTTTTAAATTCACCAAGGAAAGCACAAAGAGGTCTTAAAAGTGAACCGTCAACCTCACTGTTCCACCATGAAGGCTGAATCTAAATCACTGAAATGAAATCGGTTAAATTTGATTTTGTGATGTAATTCAAGATCACACACAAAACTGAAGACGACTCTCTCGATGTTACCAAGGCGACCAGAGGGCGACCAGAGGGCGCGCAAGCTGCGGCAAGTTCTACTAATTAGCTCACCTGTCGCAGTTCACGTGCTGCATGGTTCTATTTCATGTAGGCTACGCCGTCTGGGCTTCGCCTTATGAAAATTTAAAGTTTGCATCAATCAACGTGGGCACCTCCCACATTTCCCACGACACCGTGTATATAATGTGGCGCATACCGCCGCTCATCCTCCCTTTCCTTTCTGCATTGTACTGATCAACAGCATGACTTTTAAGCTTCAAGAACCCTGTGGCAGCGGTGTGGGCAAGGCGACAGACCAACAGCCCTTTTCAGGGCCACTGGAGAGCGCTTCCTTAAGAGCTGGGCCCTTTTCAGGCCCTAATTGTGCTTCCTGTCCCGCTTCCCTGGCGCCGGGTGAAGGGCACCTGGCCTGTTTCAGATGCCTCGGCGCTGAACACGCCGCGGTTGCCTTGGTTACCCCCGCCTCCTGCGCCGCCTGCTGCGTGCTCCTCTCCAGGCAACGCTTCTTCTCAACATCGCTGGACCTCTCCGAGGCCATCGACATTTATAAGGCCGGAGTTCCGGAGGTCGACGACGACGACCACATCGAGGTGGACGGTGTCGCCTCCTTGGATGACGTCTTTGCAGACTCCGTGTCCGGGTTCTCCCACTCCAGGGCTTCCACCGCCACAATCGTCCCCAGGTAGAAGCCACGTCGGATGGCCGTTCTATTCGGCGAAATCATGGGCAAGGCGCCGGCCATCAAGGGCATCCCTATGCCAGCCCCGGATGGCATCCTAACGAGAAACCGCTGCCCCCCGACCGCCTCCAGAAGCAGATTTTCGGCCTGACGGACAGAGTGTTCGTCTGTGCCTCACAATCAGTGGCGGCGGTCAACAACCCCGCTTCTCCAGTGCGCTCCTCCAGCGATGCCAGCCGATGGCCGTTTCGGCCGGCCGGCATAAGGCCTGGACGACCATGATCCAGAGGGCCATATGGCTCTCCCACACTGCGGTGCCGGAACGAGAGCGGGCCAGCCTCGTCCAGGGGCCATTAGCTCCGGATGGACTGTTTGGGCTCCGGTTCTCGGAGGTGCTCTCGACCAGCAGTCTGTCCGTGAGAATCGTTCCCGGTTCGGAGCGATTCTCACGGGCTCCTCCCACCAGCAGGAAGGAACGAAGCCGGGTTGAGCCCGGTCCCAATGCTCCAGGGGGCCACCTCCAACCCCGATTGCCGCAGCCGCCATTACAGCCGCAGCCGGGGAGACCAGCACAGCGGAACCAGAAGCACCGCAGGCTCTCAGTTTTTCTTTCCATTCGGCCGAACGGCAAATGGCCGTTCGGCCATTCGGCCGAACGGCAGTACATACTTCCGAAAGAGCATAATTCCTGTTGTGCATTCCTCCAGGCTGCCTCTTCCAACCCCTCAGTCTGGTGGCTGTAGGGTGGCGGCCAGACAGCGTGTTTACATAACCTCTGGTTCACCTGCTTCAAATAAGCGGCATCCCTTTGAGCTTCGTGGGCGGACTGGACAACGTACCTAAGCTGGCTCTCTCTCCGACCGCTATGCATGTCAGCAAGAGCGGTGCATTCTACCATCATGGTTGGACGACACGTTGAGATGGGGCCATCCCTCACTGTTCAAGCGCCGTCCCCCACCCTTTATTGGTTTGGTGGAGACCAGGCTACGGGACCCAGTGGCAAGCACAACTCTGGTAGCAGAGGTGGCTTGGAGAAGGGGGCCATCAATACCGTTCCCCCCTACGAGTCACACCTAGGGTTTTAGTCAGTTATTATGTAGTTTATGTATGAGTCACACAAGCCATTTTGGTTACTACTGCTATTATGAGTATGGTTGATACATTTCTCATAATGTTACTTTGATAGAATTTGTAGATTTTGATGAATTTAAGGAAATTTCAATATTGGCTACCATTTCACAAATTAACCTCAGATGCAGAAGGTGAGCAGGTGTTGCATCTCCATGTGTTGCCTGTTGTTGAGCCCCAACTGTGTTTGTAACCAGACTAGCACTCCATGAATGAAGGGAGCCGAGCTGGAAGCCCTGCCTGGTGGAGAAGCTGATGGAGGAGCCGTGATGGAGGCCCTGCCTGGTGGAGGAGCTGATGGTGGAGCCGTGCTGGAGGCCCTGCCTGGTGGAGGAGCTGATGGAGGAGCCGAGCTGGAGGCCCTGCCTGGTGGATGATGTCCGTCGTGGGGCAGATGGCGCTCGACTCTAAAGTGAGTTTCTCTCATTGCCACGGCAGTTATCACTACACCAGACAAACCACATCTGTTTTTTCAACACTTTGGAGCAGATTTCTACGGTGTTTGTTACAGACCAGGACACCATGGTTGAAGGGAGCTGATGGAGGAGCCAAGCTCCCAAGTTCAGCTCTCGCTGAACATGGCATTGCTGAATCTGCCCTTTCCTGGTTCACATCCTACCTGATGAATTGCACTCATCAGGTAACATGGAATGGCTCCTTGTCCTAACCTTGCACGCTTGAAACAGGTGTCCCTCAAGGCGCGGTACTGGTGGCTCTTCTGTTCTCCCTCTATACCAGATCCCTGGGCTCTGTAATTACATCACACGGCTTTTCCTATCACAGCTATGCTGACGACACTCAGCTATTTCTCTCTTTCCCCTCATCTGACAAAGCCCTGATAGCAGGGCTATCAGGGCAGACGTCAGCACTTGGACAACTGCCCATCACCTGATGCTTAACCTTAACAAGACTGAGCTCCTCCTTATGCCATGGAAAGATTGCCCACACATGGACTTACTGGTCACTGTTGAGAACATCACTGTATCTCCTTCTCCAACTGCCAGAAACCTCGGTGTGGTACTGGACAATCAGTTATGCTGCACCGCAAACATCACTGCGGTGGCCCGATCCTGCAGATTTGCACTACAACATCCGCAGGATCCGGCCTCTCCTCACAAGGGAAGCAGCTCAGCTTCTAGTACAATCACTGGTCATCTCCCGCCTCGACTACTGCAACTCGCTACTGGCTGGACTACCTGCCACTGCGATTAAACCTTTGCAGCGCATCCAGAATGTGGCAGCATGCCTCGTATACAACCTACCGAGGTTCTCCTATGTGACCCCCCTCTTACTGGACCTCCACTGTCTCCCTGTAGTATCTCGCATCAGATACAAGATGATGGTACTGGCATACAAGTCGATGGAACTGCCCCTGCCTACCTCCAAGCATTGGTAAAGTCACACACCCCAGCTCGATCCCTCCGCTCAACTACCTCATCTGGACGTCTGGTACCGCCATCGCTAAGAGCAAGCAAAGGTCGATCAACAAAGTCATAACTTTTTTTTTGTTTTGGGACCTCAGTGGTGGAACGAGCTCCCTGACGATGTCAGGATTGCAGAGTCGCTCCCCAACTTCCGGAAAAAACTAGAAACTCACCTATTCAGAGTTCACCTCGACTCTGCATAGCTACCCAGCCCCTTCCGGCCACCATTGTATGTTGTACGTCCTGGCACTTAATGTACGCACTTATTGTACGCATTTAATCTACATTGCACTTATTCATTGTACTTAATTGTGCAACTACTGCAGTAGCTGCAAGCATTGCTGTACACAGGGAATGGGTTAGCCTAGCGATTTTTAGTACTTGCACTTGGCTCTATGAACATATTTACTGTACTGACAGCGATATATTGTTTCACTTCTTATGACAAATGTAATTAATGTAATTATAAGTCGCTTTGGATAAAAGCGTCTGCTAAATGCCCTAAATGTAAGCTGGAGGCCCTGCCAGTTGAAGGATGTCCGTCGTGGGGCAGATGGAGCTCGACCCTAACGTGATAATCACTTTCACTTCTATTTGTACTGCCAACACAAACTACCTCGGTTTGTTACTATATCAGACAAACATTCTTTTTTCACCACATGTTGACACGCAACTTCTGCTGTTGGTTACAGACCAAGGGCCCTATCTTGCATCCGGCGCAATTGACTTTCTACACTGACGCATGTGTCGTTGCTAGTTTGCAACTGGCGCAGAGCGTTCTTTTCCCTCCACCGCCATGCGCCTGTAAATTAGGGAATGATCTTGCACCCCAGGGGGCGGTTCGGCGAAAGGAGGAGGCGTGTTCTGGCGCAAACATTCCCCGGTACTATTTTGCAGTTTCAGAAAACAATTGCGCCACAAACCAGGAAATACCTGGTTTAAAGTCAGTGGCGCGTTGTTCAGATGCTATTTTAGGGCGCATGCATAATGTTGTTACTGCACCTCGCGCATACACTTTGCTTCTCTCATCTACCTAGCCACACATTCTTGGTAAATTATTTGGGAAAGAACAACTGATACAGCGGTAATAAGTTGTACTTTTAAATCAATGAATCAGCAAACACATATTTTCTTGACACAGACATCGTGTACAAGCCCATAACTTTTAGGATTGATGAGTATTTGATCGTGAGAAAACAATATTTTACCGCGAGTGAGTGTTAAAAAGAATAAATGAATGCGGGCGCGCGTTTGTATGTGTAAAATAATGAATGAAAGCGGGCGCACGTGTGTGCGTCCATCTGTTTAAACACACGCAAACTAATCACATAATGCATAATACAGTCCATGGCAACGTATATTAACGGGGGGAGACATGCATATTAGGAACACAAGACGATAACGATAATGAATACAATACTGGTAAGAAACGATGTTTGTTAATGTATTGTGTAATCCTTAAATAGAACCACAGTTACCGCATATCACATGTGTGTTAAGTTATCTTTGCCCAAATGTATTTGAGGAGGAAGAAAACGCTATTCCATGTGTGAATTAGGCCATATAATTTGGCCATAAACTGAGCCATTTGAAGTTTGAAATTCATGTAGTCATGCATCTGTCTCATCGGAGACTGCAAACGCACTGTCGAAATATCCACTCGTCAGATTCAAATGCGCTCATGGCTCTTAAAGGGGATGTGAGATGGCACTCTCATTGGTTTATTGCACGTTACGCCCAAACCACACCTACGGGTAATTAGTCTACTTCAGCCCAACCCTTTTTAGATTTGCGCCAGACGCAAGGGTCATTTATGCGCCGGTAAAATAGCAACATCGCCATAGAACCGCCCACAAAGCTACTTGCGCTTGGCGCTTCTCACTTGCGTCTCAGGCCCTGTCCACACGAAGCCGATTTCATGGCGAAACCGCAAAGGTCTTGTACGATTCGGCCTTCCGTCCACACGAAGCCGGCGAATCCGCTGATCGAAACAGTAAACTTCTGAAACCACCCTCGGAGGTGGTTTCAAATCTACCCAGTTTCGTTTTGGATTCGTGTTGACGCCTGAAACCGACTGAAACCGTAAACCATGACGTCATCGCCCCACCCCTCGACCGTCTAGCCAATGACTGTTAAGTCCGCGGAGTCTCACCCTTTATGCGCATGCTCACCTCTTCTTATTATTTATTTTTCTTCTGGATTTCTGTAGCAGAAGCAGCGTCCCTTATGGGCCTGGAATGTGTACTACAGCGTTTCTACAGATCTACCCAGTTTGGCTTGTCTCCGTCTTTACGGAGATACTCCGAAACCGGATAGATCGAAACCGTAACGGTTTCGCCCGTTTCGGCTTCGTGTGGACAGGGCCTCAGACCGTTAAAATAGGGCCTGACTGAGGAGTGCTGATGGAAGAGCTGTGACTCCGGAGGATGACCAGGACTCTACCAACCAGTAATCCTTGTAAGTTTGCAGTAACTGAACAAGGTGAGCTTGCAAACTACAGCTGTTACCAGGCGTTGTGGAAAATTACGTTTGCCACAACGAACTACCACTGTTTTCATTATCAGAACCGACAAACTACCGCTGTTTTTTTCCATGCATTAAGAGCCAAACTAACACCGTGTTTTGTTTCAAGAACATGAATCTGGAGCGGAGGCGAGCTGGTGGGGGAGTCGGACTCTGGAGGAAGACCATGCATCTTGAAAGTATTAATCGGAAGTTTGCTTTAACCTAAGATAGTGGACTTATAAGAACTACTGTGGTTAATGGCCGTTAAGGCAAACTACAGTAAATGTTTGTTTCCAAACTTGACAAGGCCAGACTTCCGCTGTGTTTGTTGCAGACCAGGACTCGTGGCTGAGAAGAGCTGATGGGGGCGCTGTGACTCTGGAGGACGACCAAGACTCTACCAACCATTACTCCTTGTATGTTTACATTTACTGAACATAGTTGGCTGATATAGGGTACAGGACTGTGTATTAACTGATGTAAGTTGCTTTGGATAAAAGCGTCTGCTAAATGCCCTAAATGTAATTGTAGGATTGGGTGTTAGACGCTCAGAAAGTGCCAATCTGCAGTTCAACCCCAAAGTCTTCATAATAGAGTGATGCATCCTTGGGCAAGGTATCGCAAAGCCTGCCTTCTCCTTAAAGAAGTCTCTTTGGTTCAAATAATGATGCAGCATATGAATAATGAACTATATTCATGTCATCCATTGTTAGGACGTTGGTGGATTCCTGTTTGGCCTGAGGCAGACGAACCTGAGCTGAATCCCACCTGCTTCCTGACGTCATGCTGGTCACCGTCTCCTCACAAAGTTTATCCAAGCATCTTCCTCGAGAAGAACTGCTGAGCTTCAAGTCAGCAGTCTGAGGCTGATGAATTATTGAACTCCAGTTGTTCTTACTTTCTTGACACTACATGTACCAATGTGTTTCCACATGCCTTTCCCACATGTCTGTCTACTAACTAACCTCACAACTTCACTTTCCTCTCTACTCCTTCCCATTCCTTTGTCTTCCTTCTCCGTGGTTCGAACCTTTAGTCTGAAGGAGGGATTTCTTGCCCTCAGAGGGTTCAGCATTAGGGCATAGAGTCAGGGTTTAGGCCCCGTCCACACGAAGCCGAAACAGGCGAAACCGTTACGGTTTCGATCTATCCGGTTTCGAAGTATCTCCGTAAAGACGAAGCCAAGCGAAACCGGATAGATCTGTAGAAACGCTGTAGTAAACATTCCAGGCCCATAAGGGGCGCTGCTTCTGGTACACAAATCCAGAAGAAGAAGAGGCGAGCATGCGCATAAAGGCTGCCCCCCGAACCACTAACAACACAAACAAACAGCTCTTCTACGATGGCGAACTAGATTCTCAATAAATAATGGCTTAGCAACCCAACAAGTGACATGATATGCTGCAGAACGATTACAAGCTTGTAGTCCGCCATCATCTTTTTTGTTGTGATTTCTGAGACTCCGCGGGCTTAAGAGTCATTGGCTAGGAGGTCGAGGGGTGGGGCGATGACGTCATGGTTTGCGGTTTCAGTCGGTTTCAGGCGTCCACACGAAACCAAAACGAAACCGGATAGATTTGAAACCACCTCCGAGGGTGGTTTCAGAAGTTTGCGGTTTCGGTCAGCGGATTCACCGGCTTCGTGTGGACGGAAGGCCGAACCGTACAAGACCTTTGCGGTTTCGCCATGAAATCGGCTTTGTGTGGACGGGGCCTTAGCGTCAGGGACCGAGCTGGTTAGGGAGGACTGGTTTTACACATACCGCTTTCTGAATGGTTTGGACATTTTTATACAATTTGAAAATGTTTTACTGTGCTATGCTTGACAAAACTATTGATTGTACAAGTTCTACCATTGTTTTAATAAATGAAAATAATGCATTGTCTTTTTCAGACTGTTTGGTGCAGTCTGTGTAGCTGTATCATTTAACTTGTCTCCTGTAATCATTGAATTTATCATGCATATTGTTTTACAATATTCACATAATCCATTGTTAATATATGGAACCACTTCCATATTGCTACAAGAATTCAAGTGTATTCAATTTAGTAACTGTTTACCTACTGCCCCCACAGACCATGTTCAGCTATCACATTCAAATCACACATTAATGAAATGAACCGATTGATTGTTTGGTCATATTTATGTGATGAATTCTATGGATTGCAATGAGTAAACATTGAATGGATAAATATAGCTATGAAATAAATGAGGCAACCGTATAAATTTGTAAATAGTTTGAAATACATTTATGTTCTCTTTCAGGGGACATTTCATAATACCAAATTTATATATTTAATTTGCGGTTATCTCAAAGCAACGGCATCACTGAATATATTAGTATTAATATAGTAATGTTATCAAAACCCATATTAATGCCGAATCGATATCAAAATACAGCATTTTCACGTGATGTGAACGCAGGCCTAAAGAAAATAATAGGCCAAAAATAGTTAGGCATGTCACATTTACAGCAGTTATTGTGAAACTACGTTTTCCACTGTTGACCAACGTAGTTATAGTACATTATGGTGTGAGACTGGGATGGATATACAGACAACGTATAAGTCAAATTGAAACTGGTGACATCGGCACAGTAGTGATGATTGTCAGCATCATTATCACTACCAATAATCATTGCGTCTGGTGGAATGATCAAATGTTGATTAGCTGATTAGACGCAGGATATATGGCCGTCCTTGATTAATGTCTGCTATTCAGATGGAGCTCAAACCAACCCTTCATGAATCAATGGAGTAATGTGTGTGTGTGTGTGTGCATGCGTGGGTCCATTCTTGAGTGTGTGTATGTGTGGCTGTACGTGCACACGCACATGCGAGTGGGTGTAATTAGTTATGTTTCGGCGATGTCATCATGTCGAGCCAACACGCTGACCTCTGCAGC